>NC_056725.1:1520971692-1521041692 GCF_019279795.1 Protopterus annectens | reverse complement strand
ATCAAAACTAACCATGCCCCTTGGCTAACAAAAGAATCAAAACTAACCATGTCCCTTGGCTAACAAAAGAATCAAAACTAACCATGCCCCTGGCTAACAAAAGAATCAAAACTAACCATGCCCCTTGGCTAACAAAAGAATCAAAACTAACCATGCCCCTGGCTAACAAAAGAATCAAAACTTACCATGCCCCTGGCTAACAAAAGATACTAGAATTACAATGAAAGAAAGAAATAAAGCCTGGTTGCAATTTCACAAACACAAATCTGGCACCCTGAAACAGACTTACCTTGAACTCCGCAATAGAGCCAAAAATTGATAAAACTTGACAAAAGCAACTACCATAAAACCATGCAATAAAAATATGCCCACAACCCTAAAAAATTCTGGGCCACAGTAAATAGTTTACTCAACCCAGGAAAATCACCCACTCCTTCCCCTATATTACCAAACAACCATGACAACATCCTTAAGCAATTTAATAAATACTTTACAGAAACAGTCCAAGCTCTAGCCAACACACAAAACACAACTAGCAGCCGCATATCAGGAGACACCTCACAATATTTCCATACAAATAATGACTCCTCCAGTTTCTCCCTACATCCAGTCTCACCTAATACTATTGCCAAACTCCTACAAAAACTCAAACCAACCACACTAGCAGCTGACGATCTACCAGCAGACCTTCTACAGATTTCAGCAGAAGCCATAGCCTATCCCATCTCCATTCTCATAAACAGGTCAATCACAGAATGTAAAGTACCTGACGCATGAAAATATCACATATTTTACCACTGCACAAAGGGGGTAACCCCAGTGAACTTACCAACTTCCACCCCACTGCTATTCTCTCACCTATATCAAAAATCTTAGAAAGAGTAGTGCATTCACAACTAATGCACTGCCTCTTAATAAATAACCTATTATCCAAATCCCAACATGGCTTCAGACCCACCCATAGCACCACCACAGCATTACTTGCCTACACCAACATCGTCAATCAGCATAGAAACAACGGATTATTCATATCCTCCATATTCCTAGACTTGTCCAAAGTCTTTGATATGGTTAATCACAGCATGCTCCTAGAAATCCTAGCTATCCTCAACATAAGTTCCCCTACCATATCATGGTTCAACAATTATTTATCAAATCGCCAACAAGCAGTCCTATGGCAAGACCAATTGTCTCCCCTACTGCCAGTAGCCATAGGTGTCCCTCAAGGATCCATTCCTGGCCCCCTACTATTTTCACTATTCACTAACCACATTGCCTCCTCCTCACCCTCTGCCTCAATAGTTCAATATGCAGATGACACTACTATTATATGCACCGCCCCCACCGTTGATGAGCTACGAATCATAACCCAAAATAACTTCACCCTAACAGAAAAAAGGTTCACTAACATCAAACATATTCTTAACCCCAAAAAACAAGCTCATCCTCTTTAGCCCAGGTAGATCACCTCCACCAATGAATTTACCATAAAATTTAAAGATAATATACTAATCATCCCAACAACACACACTAAACTTCTAGGTGTAGAGATTGACAATAACCCAAAATTTGACATACACATAGCCCAAACAATCAAGAAAGTTAACAAAAAGCTTGGACTCCTATATAGGAACAGACAGTTCATCACTAAACACACCAAAGCCACTATTGCAAGAACCCATCTCCTATCCATCCTTCTTTATGCCTCCCTCATCTTAACCAACCTTTGTCAAACTGAACTTACCAAAATGAAATCATGCTACAACAGAATTGCCAGCTTTGCCGCTGAAACCTCCTATAGAGCCCATCACTGTATAGCCCTCAAACAACTTAACTGTCTTGAGCTACCTCAACTTCTCCTTCTTAACCAACTCTTAACAGCACATAGACTCTACTACCTTCCTGACAAAACTCCAGCCCTTCAAAACCTAATCAACCACCATACTACCACCAGAACCTTAAGATCTACTTATCTAAACCATATAAGTGTCATCAAACATAAAAATGATGCTGGCAAATCACTCTTTGCCTGCTCTATTGCTAGATCCTGGAACTCACTCCCACAACACCTAACCTCTACCACCTCTCCTTCTCAATTTAAAACATTTCTCAAAACCCACTACTTAAATAACTGGCTTTGTTCATGTAACTCTCCTGGTTAAACCACACTGCTGCACTACTGCTGGGATTCCACTCAAAAATAGTTGCTCCCCAATTTCTCTCTCTTCTTCTATTATTTTAACTAGCTACTAATCCCCTAAGTGCCTACTGACTAATCAATCAATGTCTCTTTAATTCCTAAGGAATTCGTATTTGTATATCCAGCACTGACAATTGCCTACTACTACACACCTAAAATGCTAGAACATACTAGCATGCTCTAAAGTATGTAATTATGCATGATGTTTTTGTTTCTTTGTAATTATGTATGATGTTATTTCTCTTTGTATCTCACTTTTTGTACTATATTGTATTGTAGCTTTTCTTTCCGGGCCTCTGCTATAAATGGACTTGTGTCCAGCCGGACTTTCCCGGTAAACAAATGTAAAATAAAATAAAATAAATAAAAATAAATAAATAGCATCACAACTGGAAGGTCACTGGATGGGTTTAATCAATGTGAAACTTTGAGAAAAGTGAGAACATGACTGTTACCTTGTATGTTTTTATAAACTTTCTTCATTTTCTCACGTTTGTACAATTCCAGAGTTAATATACATAGTCTGTATGTGTGGAGGCATGCCTCCTGTAATATTTAATTTTTGTATGTATTATGACCTTGGGAGTGTTGCTGTTTTGAGTTTTGTCCTCACAAGGTTTTAAATCTTTTGGGTTCAATTAATTGCATAGCAGTTAAATGAAACCACGTGTGTGTACATTAGATTTATGTCAGGTTTCAAAGTACTTTCTTAACACCAAAAGGCTAAAACGACTGTGACTGTACTGTACGGGCAAAGTATTTACAAATAAGAAGTAGAGTGAACGTCAGAGAACTGATACAGTCGCTACAGCCCAGTAAGCAGGTATAGCAAAATAGATGCTGGGAAGTGTGCAATGATGTAGAATGCTTTTCAGGCTGAAACAAGAAGACAGGCAACTATTAAAGAATTTAAAAGTTATTTAAACATAATTTTGAAAATATACACTAGATAATATAATAGATAATTTCTGGCTCTCAAGTTTGCCTTCTAACAATATTGTATTTCTAAGCAAAAAAAAAAAAAGTCACCCATCCTTCAAGGAAATGGGGGAATTTCTGAAAAAAGATGAGTTAATGTACAGAATGGTGAAATAAAATGTTTGTTTTAGATGTATTTGACCATTTGGGTCTTGAAGAGAGACACACAGAAATATACATATTCATGCACATTCACTGTGTTAAAATATGCCTTGATTTATTTGACAGTGAAAGCCATTTTATTAATAACATATTAACAGCTATAGTTCTGAACCAACAACTAGCAGAAGCCATATCAGTCAGATAAAGAACAGGAAATGGGGATGAAATCATGTCTTGCTTACAGTTAAAGTGTTTCCATAAGACTTGGGTGAAAATTAGTACACATATCTGTATGTATGCTGGTTGCCAAGCATACATTTCTAAGATAATTGATGCTAATTTGATTTAAAAAAAAACATAAACATGCCTATCTCCTGGCAGTTTGAGTCAGCACACAAAAGCATTTCAACAACAGTTCAAACATAAAAGTAAGTATAATGTGACTGGCATTTCTATGCTCTGCTACAGACTGTCCTCTGAAAAATGATACGTCTAATTTATCGGGGAGCAAAATGCATCATAATCCTCATTAATCTGATCTACCTATATTTAATGACCTTGCATTAAATCTGTTGAGGAGAAAAAAATAATTGAACTATTCTGATGTTTTCAGTTGCCAGACATATGGTCTGTCCAGTCTGCTTTTCACAGATGACTATTGTGAAACTTTTCCAGAAACAAACAAAATAAATAAACAAAGTGAGTAAGTGAATATCTGAGCAATGACTGCTTGTGTTTAATCAGAAGTGATGTTATAACCATATGTTACTCCACCCCATTCAGAAGGTTTACAATTTTTTTGGCATGATATTAGTCACTGAAACAAAACTTAATGTAGTCATGCAGGGTAAAAGGACATTATTCTGCATGTTTAAATACTCATGTAAATGGTGGAAAGGAAGATGGTTCTTTTGTATGACAGTGTTCAGTATTTCTTCCTGCATTACTTCAGAAATATTTTTATCCTACCAAATGTATGCATGTTGATTTAATAATTTTATAATTCTCCATAATGTATGCCATTATATATATATAATATATATATATATATATATATATATATATATATATATATATATATATATATATATATATATATATCTATATATATATATATATATATATATATATATATATACATATGTGTTCCCTTTTCAGTAGATTACTTTCATAAAGAGTGGTTTAAAACTATGTAAACATTAATGCTGTTTTATGATGTCTTTAAATTTGCTTTTAGAGGAAGGCACAGAGGTTTGTGCAATAAGCAAGCTTACTGTGAAGATAGGTGAAGGCTGTCAGCCTAGTCAGGTAGAATTTTGTAGATAATTCTGTCATTCGTAAATATTAATGTAAGCCACAGGCTTGTTCTCTTGAATGTGAAAAGACTGCATTGGATATTTAACTGCAAAAATTTAACAACAGTGCACTCTGCTCAAAGAAAGCTAAGTCAAGCATTTCATGACTTTTATGTTAAAATTTGGAGCCAATATGTCTAGAGGGAGGCATCCTGCCTATTGTTTTAAAACCATAGTTAATTGCTAGAATTTGCATGTATAAATGTCCTTTATTGATCTGGATTCTAACCAGGTATAAAGAATGTAAATGTAGTTTCTATTAGCCTGGGAACACCAGGGAAGTGAGAGGAATGATGTCATGTGAAGTAGCTCTGTATTATCACTTTAAAGAGAGAGAATCAGAGAACTCAGAGCAATTTGTCTTGAGAACATTCAACTCATCACTCTGCCTGTTCTATATGTAAGTTATTTAGAACTGTGTTTTCTCTTAGAAATAGCTAGGAATTAGGAAGATTAGACTAAGTGTTTTTCTGTGATGTCAGAACTTTTCTACAGTATTATTTTAAGTATTTCTCTGTCATCTCTGAACTCTTGACTAGCTATGTGTAGTAAGAAGTATTGTCTTGTGTTTTTATTATTTATTATTAAATATTTTAAACCTTTCAACTGTGGCTGTTTTATGTAGAGTTAATTTAAACTCTAGAGAACATTGCATGTATATAGTGATACTGTCCCTAGTCACTCTAATAAGCCTTGACTGTTCAGTCACACTTAACATATGGATAATAATATTGCACAGTAATAATTGGACACCCTTTTAAGGGCCTTTGAGTAGCTGATAAATATTAGCTGGGTGGTGGCAGTGATTTCTACTGTATAGTCTGGGTAAAAGGGGCACAGCTGAAGAACCTGTGCCAGCCTTCCCCAGGAGTATTTGTGCGGATGCATAAACTCTTATCTCAAAGTGTGTGTGTGTGTGTGTGTGTGTGTGTGTGTGTGTGTGTGTGTGTGTGTGTGTGTGTGTGTGTGTGTGTGTTTGTGTGTGTGTGTGTGTGTGTGTGTGTCAGCTACTTGGGCAGGGACACAAAGCACTGGTTGGACAGAGAGGGTGCTGGAGGTTTTAGCTTGTCCACTAGGCTGAGATTTGGACCCTATAGCTGTGCCAGTGGGGAGTCTTATTGAGGGTCTGGAGAGAAAGGGAGCAACCAGCCCCAGACTGACTGTGATCTCTATGAGCTCTTAAGGGAAATTGTACTTTACTGTGCGTGTATTTATTATCCTTTCCCTATATGGATGCCCTTTCACTGGTGTTAGTGGTGAGGACTGAGGCTCCTTAATTGCTGGGACAGTGCACCAGTGTCACACTTATTAACAGTGTTTTTGCCATGACCTATCCATAATGAGAGTCAGTTGCAAATCTGATGACAGTAACTGTGATGTTAAGTGTGAAATCAAGAGGAATATACATTAGATATGCAACCTCAGTACCTCAGGGTATCAACCCACTTCATGGTACAATGACCCCGGCGTTATCATATATAAGTAGGAGGGTTGTGGGGGAGCAGCTCCCAGTGTAAGGGGTACAGGGCATATTCCACCCCTGCCCCACAGATAAATGTCATAAGTGTAACAGTGAGCTCCAAAATTCACTGTTCGTTCTGAGAATCAGATTTTAATTCTCAAAGTTTCAAGACTTACAGTACTGGGTAACATATAATTTCAAAATATAATCCATTGCTAGACCTCTGTGAGGAGTACTGGGTGGGCAAATGGGTGAAACTAAGGAAATTATTTTTTTTGAGCTGGGATACAGGATCTGAAATGCTTAGACACAATAAAGTCCTGCTAAGTTTAATTCTGCTGGCTGCCAAAAAAGCAGTTACTAGAAAGTGGAAATCAAAGTTTAAACCTACTGCTGTATTTGAAGCACTGGATATTACAAAAGAGGTAAAAGAATTGGAAGACTGATCTTTAATAAAGGGAACAAGTAAATCACATAGAAATAAATGGAAATTGTAGGCACAATACATGTAGAATAAGTTTTTGGAGGAGGAATGAGGTTTACGAAAAGGCAGAAATTGAACAATTTATGTAATGTTGGATTGATTAGATTGTGCAGAAGATTTTCTGTGATGTATAATCTTTGTAAATGTGAACTTGATGGTTTGATTACTTTTATATGTTTGCCTATGTAAAAAAAAAGACTCCGTCTACTGGGTCTCACAGTTCTGATAAGGAGCATTTTATGACATCCTTCTCATATTTACCTCATCACTATATAGTTATTTCTTTAATTAAAATAAAATAAATTAACTGCTAGCTGTTATGCCAAAAAGGACCTTTGATTTTACCATTCAGCCTGGCTTTGCATTTGCCAGTGAATGACTTCCTTGAGCTGTCTACAAGATGTCAAAATCACAGGATATAGCAGCATGATAGTTGTCACATATTACTTAGATTACTTTCAGCAAGAGGTTGTCCAGTTTGATTCTTGGCTGGGGTGCTTACGGTGTGGAGTCTGCATGTCCTCCTTGCAGTTGTGTGGGTTTCCTCCGGGTGCTCTGATTTCACCCCACCTCCCAAAGACATGTTGTAGGTGGATTGGACACTCTAAGTTGGCCCTAGGTTTGAGTATGTGCATGTGTGTGCCTTCTGTGGAAGGTTGGGTGCCGGGCTGGCAACTCGACACCGTAAAACTCCACTGCCAATTGTTCTGCAGAACATTGTTCTGCTGTGGCAACCCCTAAACAGGATAAGCCAAAAGAGGAAGAATGACTCTCACATTTGTAGCTCATGATTTGAAAACATTTATTGCAATTCTGAAATTGACTTCTGAGCTTATAATTTAGTACATATTCTACTTCCTGATTATTTAAGCAGATGTTTAGTGTCCCTACCCAAGATTTATTTAAGATCAGTTTATAATTGTTGTATACACATAGAAATCTGTAAGGACTAGTCTACAAAACACTGACCAACAGTGAGGTAGGGAGGGGTAGCTAAGGCATAATTTCCTCAACAAATGAAATACTTATCACTATATAGACTGTGATGAAACTGGAATATAACTTTGAATAAAAGATAATTGTTTTCTCTACTGTATGAAAAACAAATATCTAACATTTCTAGGTTTTACAAATTAAAAATGAGACCTTAAGCCATCTTTGTAAGTTGCCCTGCTCCTGCATCCTTTTCTGGTTCTGTTGAGGAACTTTAAATATCAAGATACAGAGGATACAAAAGCAATGAAAAGTAATTCCCAAAATAAACAAAGGCAAAAAATGAAATTGTGCTTTTCCTGCACTCTCTGATATGGGAGGAAGCCCCCCCCCCACACACATAAACATCACATTTATATATACCAAATCCACAGTCACACAATCACAAAGAAGGGAGACATTTCTCAAAACAAAGGGATCACTTCTGGCACACAATTAGAAATTGTATGCTAGCTGTGCTTTTTCTATGTAAAACGGTAATCAATATTTTGTTCCTCAATGTTTTGTGCTTTAGGCAATTCAAGTTCAGGGAATTTCTTCTTAGCCACCTGTATTTTTACTAAATTTCTACCCTGGTAGTTACAGGTATACTGTTTCTTATAAAAAAGTATTTAATGCCTTTAAAAAAACAAGTTGGGGGTAACAGACTTTTTTAATTTGGTCTTCATTTCATATATTTTATTATGGTTATTTTGATGTATTAACTGTTATCGTTTCTAAATGTTAAAGTCATTGAGTGCTCTTTATAAGTTATGTAGTTACCTTTGCCATATCAAATTTATGTACTGCACTGTATAAAATGAATGTTTTAAATACATTTTTTTCTGCTGCAGTCCACCACCAGTGCATGTCAAAAGTGGGCAATGACCAATGCATGTAAAAACTGTAAACATGAATATATATGTTTTGTTTTGTGGAATGATAGGGCGAGAAATTTTACTTTTACCAACATAAATATAAACAAATCAGTCAGTCAGACCGACAAACAAAAAATGTAGATACATTTTGTACAGTGGTATACATTTAAGTGCACTTGAGAGAAATAGTGAAAAGCCTGAAGGAGAGGGAGAGAAAGACAAATTAATAAGGTTCAGATATGCGGTCCAAGAAGAACCAATGCAATCCCATAAAGAGTTTTTCTTTGAACTCCTTCTTTGAACATTAGTGGGTAATGTTTTGGTTCTTACTAGTTCGCATTATTGATTTGTTACTGTGCAAGTGTCATGCCAGATTGATGAATCCACTTAAATGTACAAGTAACAGAATATAGATTTTTTGCCCTCCGGTAATATTTCTAATAAAGAAAGAATCTGTTGCCACAGTCAAAACAAAGTCTTCCTAACATACTCTGATAGATTCCATTGTTCACTTAGCTTATGCAATATACAGGAAATGGTGAAATTACATTTTATGTGGTGGAAAATCCTCTTCCTCCACATCTCTTGAGTGAGGGGGTGCATATGTGTGACACCTAACTAATAAAATGGACTCTGAGATGACAAGACTGGAGAGGTAGATGAGGCACCTGATTTGGACCAACCCCAGAATTCACTGAAGTTTTAATGATAATAATATCTTCAGCAGAATTTGAACAAATAATTTCCATCACCTATGCTTTTGCAGAAACATATTTCACAAAGGGATCTGATGCATGGAAATATGTAAGAAGAAAGAAAGTCAATCAACCTTAACAGTGTATGCAATTGTCAAACAGCCAATACATTAAACATGTATTATTTTATTGCTTTAAATGTTCATTTAATAACTGTTTTTTAATCATCATTTATAAATAAATTACTGTGGACTGTTTTCATTACCTTGATTTCTATATCTAAATGCTTCTACAGGTAAAATGTGACAATCTTTACAATTTTATGTGTATTTAAAAAGTACTTACTTGCTTTTCTTTTTTGGCCACCTCTAATCCCAAACCATAGGGCTGAGTTCCTTTATATCGACGGGGACATGGCAGACAGTGGAAGCCTGGATCTGTGTTGATGCAACGCTGGACTCCAGAAACTTTGAAGCAAACGTCAGGCACAATTTCACACTGTAAGGAAGGACATATAAATGTATAAAAAACATAATATATTACACATTTTGAAAACATTCAAGTAGAATTTCTGACACATAATACCTCATTTAGGTCCTCACAGAATGTGCCATTGCCTTGGTAACCAGCAGGGCAAGATCCACACGCCCATGATCCATCAGAAGAGCTGATACACTGTACCCCAGCAAAACAAGGGTTGGACAGACATCCATCTGTAAATTCAGTACCAGATATTCTGTTAATTATTATAATTAACAAGTGAAATATAACCATATTATATCCAAAACCCAAGCATAAGAAAAGAAAGAAAGCTGCTACAAAGTTTGTCTTTATCTGGCCATACACCAGCTGTCGCTCATTTTAAAATCTGGAATATAATATCTACCAACAGGCCAGCAGCACATCACTTTATATACATCAGTTTGAGTATGAAAGTTTGTGAAATATTTATTTACATTTGCTAACCAAAATAATCAGGCTGGCCTAAATAGATCCTGTTTTCAATGTATAATAAACAAAATATCTCAACAGTCTGAATTATGAACATACATGTTTGTAGAAGGTATAATAACTGGAAGCCATTCTTGTTTCTGAAACACTAGTGATCGACATTCATTTGTCCTATCACTAGTGCATGATTGCCCAGCTTTTTTCCAGAAGGACAAATAGCCAGAAGGTTAGGGGATTTCCCCTTTCCCCATGATGCTAGATATCTTGAGGTATCAGGGATACCCGGGGGGAGGGTGCAGGGGAGTCTGTGATTTTTTTTGTTTTACTAGCAAATGATGTTTACATTTGTGAGCTTTTGCTTATTTGTGATCACATTTGTGTGAGGCAATCACAGTGACCTGAATATTTGTCAGTGATCCCAATAATTCCTACGGTTATAAAGAAAACAGGTTTGCAGTTGAGTAGTAACATGCATGTGGGAAACACAAAACATTTACTTAATGCATTCTGATTAGATTCAGTATGTCCCTTTGAACAAATCCATAGTGGAACATTACAGAGTAAGTTGACAGTGATGAGGGCAATTGTTTGAAGAGCATGCAGATCTTGAAATGTAAGTGTATGCTTGTGGTGAGTGAAACAATTGCAGAAGGGGAGAAAGAGATTAAAGAGAGTAAACACAGGATACATTTTAAGAGATCAAAGACACAATTTATATGAAGTAGGTAGATTGTCAGTGTTGTAGTAAGAAACCTGGTAAGAAGAGAGGAAAGTCTGAGTGCAGTAGAAAGATCAATGGAGTATGAATAACAAAGAACCGTGTAGAGTGTAGGTATTCTTTCAAGTTTCACTGGAGAAATATCAGCTTTCTTAGCATTCTTAAACATTATTTGGAGAGATTTTAAGGTAGAAAAGATAAAAGCATTTCAGGCCTGAAAATGGACAGCTGCTTTGGAAAAAATAAACTCCAAACAATGTGGTTCACCATTATTATACCTGTAAAATGAAAACAGTCAAAATATGACTGCTCCCAACTTTAGCATGGAAAACTACTGGAATAAATGATAACTTCTAGTGTCTAGGAAATATGCTTAATCTTACTGTAGAGGATGCAAAGCAACAAAGGAATTAAACACAGTGGTGTTCAAACAATGGGTTTGAGAAAAGTAACTACCAGTAAATACAAGGCACAGAAGGATGAAGACAGAGGGCGATACCAGTTAACATAGAAGGAAGCAGGAAAGGCAGTCAGAAAAGTAAATGTTCAAACCAAGGACAGGAAAGATAGTTCAGTAAAAAAAAAAGAAAATAAAATCATAACGGTCTATGGGAAAAATGAAAAACAAAGATACAGACAGAGAAAGAGAGAGAAAGAGAGACAGTAAAGCTTAAAAGGGATAGTGTGGGAATGGGAAATGGATAAGGAAATACAGAGCTGCTGAGTATTTATTAAGGAAAATGTAATGGTTGTGAAGGTAAATAAAAGATATTTATAAATTCCAACATCTTGGAAGCACAGACAATAAATAATTGCCAGGAGGCAATCAGCTAACATTACCCACAATGCCTTTGTTCTCTTCCAAGCCTGTTTTATTATTACTAGGCCTGCTGCTTTGCAGATATTAGGTGTAACACACACACACACACACACACACACACACACACACACACACACACACACACACATTTTCTGGTGTGCTTTCTACATACTCCGTGGGGAGAAGAGGGTGGTTGAGGAATAATTTGGGTTAACACCACTAACTTCTGTACATGGCATATCTTTAAAGTTCATCACTCTAGGTTGTTAACAGTAAAACACTGTTCTCAAAAACAGACCATATGGTTCTTTCCAAGAAAAATAGGTAGAGATTATTAAAATCTTTTGGTAGACTGTATTTTCAGTAAGCAGACATCGCTCATTTTTTCCATCTTCCTTTGTAGGATTTTTCCTTTGTAGGGGATGTTTTCTTTGGGTCCAGGCAGGATGCATCAAAATTGTCTTCAGATGCATTGAAAACTGGAGATGGTGCTCCTCATTTCCTCAGTTAACAAGAGGCCAAGATATCTCTTATGACACCTGGACACTTCTATGGAGAGTTTCTGCAAAGAAGCAATAGTACTCCCATTAAACGAAAAAGTCAAGGAGAACAGATTACAGGGGTTCAGTCCCTAGTGCAGGAAATCAGAAGATGATCTAGTAAAGGAGATTTGAGTGAGACAGTAAGAAGGCAAGAGGAAATGAGAACATCCAGCCAAGCTATAGACTGTGTGACAGAAGAACTGAGACATCCATGCGTTACTGCCGAAGAAGGTAAGAGAGTGGCACTGAACTGAGAGGTCTTGACAGTTAAACAACACTCTGACCCTGTGTAGAAAAGGGGTAAAAGGGGGTTAATGATGATGCTAATGGTACGTGTGGTGAACATGTTTCTGTTTATACATGTATAGATAGATGGATATATAGATACATATTGATAGAAAGGCTGATAGAGAAAATAATGTCATAGGTATAAAAAATAAATAATGTATATCTATATCTATCTATCTATCTATACATCTCTCTCTCTCTATATATATATATATATATATATATATATATATATATATATATATATATGGATCTAGGACTTTTGATCAAAAGATCAAAAGCCCGTATCCATTAACACCGAACACACTTTAACGAAAGCGCTTTCATCGAAAAAGCGCTTTCGTTAAAGTATGTTAAAAAAAAACACAAAATCTACTTGCCCCCTGTACACCCCCCCACTTTAATATTCTCACACTGAGGTCACACTACAGTGGGGAAAAGGGAATTTTCCCTTACCGCACCGTAGTACGACCGGAACAGCAAGCATACTTACGAGAAAGTGCTGCTTCGGTGAACAGCACTTTCGCTCAAGTATGCTCACCAAATTGGGATTCGGTGAAAGATGCAGTCGAGCATATGTACAGATCCCATATACACACATATATATATATATATAAATACATGCACACACACATAACGAGAGAGAGATAGCTGCCTGAAAAAAACATGATTACTGCATGCTACAGCTTAAATTCATGTTTGTTTTAAGTAAGCTGATATATTGGCAGGAACTACTGAAGCACATAATTGGGATTGTAACTTCAAGAGTTAAAGTTTAATGAGAGCGTTTTACAGCACTGGAGTCTGTACACAGTGTTTTTATATTACTCCATTAACACGCATTCATTTGGTTTTTAATTCACCAGTAGGAAAGTAAACTGCAACAGAGACATCAACCATAACACCTATGAAAAGCCACTTTCTGTGTCTTTAATGTGTGTCACATATCTCTAGACAATTACTTATCTGTTGTGCCTCCAATGAGGACATGTCAAAATTTCTTACATCAGACCCTTAAACTATGTAATCATAAGAAACAGTTCTCAACCACAAGCACGGTAGAGCTGTTAACTCATTCCTGGGCTATTAGTGCCTGTTTTGTTTTATATTCCGTTGTTATAATCTTCCATTCTCAGTCTGCAGTAGATATCATACTAACTAAAACCAACAGTGAGAATGATGTCTGCTACTTGACACAAGTGATATCTCTGGATTCATAAGGGCCTTTTGAGAGTATTCACTAAATCATTTCCTGTTAAAACAGTAAAATTGTTAGTTTTATGCTAGAGGATTGCTTTTTTACTTGTGTTTGGAAGACCAAAGTTCTAGATAAAAAGCACTTGTTTTTTTAATAAGACCCATCTTCTAAAAGTAGCATATTGATAGTGTATGCTTTCTTAGTTCCATGCTATTCAGAAAGCCTGCAGGAAGTGCCATTGGCATTTTAAGACTGGTATGAGTTATTTAACTGTCCAACTTTAGACCCCATCATCACTGTCTTGGTGTCAACATTATTTCTGGTTTGAAAAAGAATATCAAAGACATTTATGTGTGAGTTCAAGATTAACTGTGTTGCTTGATTAGGATTCTAGAGATGTTGTGGCCTCAAACTTCTAAGACCATTAAGTGATTATTAGCTCTAACAATTTGGAAAATGCATTACATACCAATGGGGCAACTCTGTGTGTTGCATCTTTCATTTACTGTGGCATCTCCCAGACATGGCTTGCCTCCAAACTGTGGTTCAGGACTATTGCATATTCGAGATCGTTCACGCAACCCACCTCCACATGTGTCACTACATGTGGACCATGGTGACCACGGGCCCCACTGTCCATCAACTGTAACAGGAAAAGAAATTGTTACTACAAATTGCACACCAAGAAAAAGCACATCAGAAGAAAAATGAAATGCAGTTTTGCTAAATGTCAGCAGTGCCTCTATGAAGGAACAAAAAAGTTCTGCAGACCTTACTCAACCAAGGTATAGGCAGAATATTTATTTTCTTATTTACTTGCTTTTTGCTGAGCTTAAATACATTTTAATTATTACTCAAATGGGAAAGGATGAGTGGAGCGAAAGGTGCAGACTTATTGTCCACCAATTTTGTGTTTTAATTTGAAGGGATTGTGAAACAAGTATACAGCAATTAATCTGAGGAGACAAACAATGTATAGCACTGCATTATGGGGGTGTTTGAAAGCTGATTGCATAACTATGCTACTGTAAACAAGCCATGCTCATCTGTGACTATTATTTCTCTGGTGGTACTAAAGGTAATGCCCAGCATAACTTCATGGCAGGATAGTGGTGGCTTGCAATATATATGCACGTAACACTAAAGTTAACTGCAGCAGTGAGCTATACAGATTCAGATGGGTATGCTGCATTCACAATGTTGCTTCTTCATATTAATAGTACAGAAGTATGGTTTCTGAATGATTCCGCAAGGCATGTAGTATGTTAAGAGATGCTTTTCACAGGGCCGTGGAACTTACTGGTCTTGTTCAGTATTTGTGCGTAAGACCATAACACAGCTTTTTGTCCAAGACTCTGTGTAATTTGTTTTGCCACTCTGTAAAGTCAAGTAGTACAGTACAATAAAGCCAATGAATCATGTGGTGGTATACTGTCTCCCTGAAACCCAGTAAGTAATTGACACACTTAATGTCTCTTCTCACCAGGGCACACTGTTCACAGCACATCCCTCCAACTAGAGATCCTCATCAGGACTGATGTTGAGAAGCCATGTTCATCCCATCTACAGCAGCTCAGAAATATGGGCAGGTTTCTCACTTGTCATACGGATAATTATATTAAGCCACAAGTGTCTTGCTGTAGGTTGCAGCACAGATTTCTGACACACTCTATGACAAACCATTACTGCATTTAAAACTTGGTGGTTAGTATTTCACTGTGACTAGGAAACTAGGAAGTCATCAAAGGAATATTTTTAGGCAGTACCAATTAGTCAGGAAAAGAAGTTACTAGGATTCCACATATCATCTTCCATTACGCAATAAAAAAGGATAGGCTGCAGTGGTTATGACTATATTTTATGTCATGAGTGAAATGGGAGAATAACCATTGCATTTACATCTACAACTGTTTTATTTTTCATTGGCTTTCAAAACTTCCATTCTTTTCTTCCTGTATATGTATCAATTCCATATGTCTGTAACAGCTGTAGGCATGATATTACATTTAAGTCATGTCTTTTAGGTGCACTGAACACGTGATGTGTATAAACTGAGAATATGGTCCATTTTCAGTGTGCGTGTGCCTCTATGTGTTGGTGTCAATGTATATGTATGTGTATGATGTATGTGTTTTATATATAGATAGATGAAATATGGCATATTCTGCTAAACATTTTTTTTAGCAAAGTATGATAACCAGACTTACAGTTTTATGTAGGATAACTGGAACCAGTTTGGAAATCAGATATTGTAATACCTTGCAAGCTTTAATAATAAAGATTTTTTTCACTGATTTGTTATTATATTGTACAGTCAAAACCAATAAATGTTAATGCAAATAAATAAGCAGATGAAGCAAAACCAGAACAACTTGTCTTGTAGTTTGAAGGTTATAGTAAAGTCCTTCAGAGAAACAGGAAAACCCAGTCACTCTTCAATAAGCAAACCTCTGTGAAAGCGTAACATTTCTGTACATATTATGTTATTTGTATTTCTCTAAGTTCAATATCATAGTTTCATAACAGTTGGCAATATCTACAACAACTGATGAAATATCTTGTATGGCTATGCTGTTGCTAGTGCTCTGCAGACATTATTAAATCCTTTCCATAAGAGCAAAAAGATTTGCTTACTTGGACATTCAATAGCCTTGCAGCCTTTTGTTTCACGCCCACTGCCAGCACAGTCTTTGCCTCCGAGTTGTGGGATTGGGGAGTTACAGAGACGGATGCGAGTAATGATACCTTCTCCACAGGTAATTGAACAAGAGGAATAGGGAGACCAATGGCTCCAACCACCATCCTGACGAACTGAAACAAGAAAAAGAAGTAGGATTTAACAAAAGCTTTCATTGTTTTTTCTGACAACAAAAATGTTTTAACTTCATGACAGATTTCAGTTTTGTTTATTCTTTTACACTATTTGTTTTAATGTTTGACAAGAGATCCTTAAACTCTGTAGGCAAAATGCTGATAAAGATGTTCAGATTTGCAAAGTTGTTATGTACTAAATGTTGTTACTTTCTTAAGTGATGAAGCAGTCAGTTTAGGCAATAATTCATCTCAATGACTTTAATCTGTAAACATTTTTGCAATTCTGATAGAAAGAGTTGCATTTTTATACTACACTACATTAGTCTAACATTAAAAGGAGGCAATTTGCCTAGTTAGTCTGTCTTTTAGGTGCATTTCACATTCTACCCCCCCCCCCCAGCCCTCCAATTCCCCTCTCACCTTTTGTTCCACCTGTTTCTTGTCCTGTTATAGTCATCCATGAATGTATACGTCACTACCAGTCCTGGAAGGCAGTTCCCTGACTAAGCAGTAGTTTACTGGCTCCAGAGAGGACTTAGTTCTGCAGCCTGCTGCCTATACCCCTTCCTGTTCCCTGCATTTCCTATTCAGTGTGTCTCCTTTATATTTCCCCTTACCTTATGTAACTGTGAAGTCTCACCCACCCACTTCCTCTCTCAGAGTCACTCCACTCACCAATCTGATAGCTACCCCACTCATCATAATCTGATAGCTAGCACACTCACCAAGCTGATAGTTATCCCACTCACTGATCTGATAGCTACTCCACTCACCAATCTGATAGCTACCCCACTCACCAATCTGATAGCTACCCCACTCACCAATCTGATAGCTACTGCACTCACCAATCTGATAGCTACCCCACTCACCAATCTGATAGCTACAGCACTCACCAATCTGATAGCTACTGCACTCACCAATCTGATAGCTACCCCACTCACCAATCTGAAAGTTTTCTTTTGGACACCTTCTAGTGGCACAGTTCTTTTCATCTTGCATTGCACCCTGTGCCTCATGCCCTGCACAGATATCATCAAATGTGGTTTAAGCAAAATATTTGCAGTTAAATTTATAACCATTGAACTCTCTCCATAAGCACATGTCAGCCTTCTGGAGTTCATTATTCCCTCGCATGTACCCCAAGGTTAGCAATTCGACTCAGAGACAGAATTTGCCTTTGGAGTATCCCAGCTAGTTCTTCTTACTAATTTAAGTTTCAAATGCTATTCCATTCAACATGATGCAGTTTTGCAAATATTAATTTCTTGTAGCATAATTAGTGAATGGTGTCTATTTATCATCAGGAAATTAAATTATTTAATTAATAGACATATTTAGTAATTGAGAAATGCATAACCCTTCCTTCAAGACTATGCAAAAAATATTTGTTTCAATGCAGAGCAATAGTGTAATACAGTTGCATGGCCTTAAATATCCCCTAATTATTCATACAATTATTTTATTTTTATTAGATATTACAGCTCAAAACAAGAAGAAAACACCCTTTATTTAATTCTAAATAAATCGGAAGGATGGCTTGGTTTATTAAAACTAGTATATGGGATGTGCTAGAAAAAAAGCATGTACAATAGTTTTTTTATGTTTGAGTGGAAGAAAAGCAGTGATAATATATGGAAAGTGGTGGAAGAAGTTTAGAAGTGTGGATGAGCTATTCCTCAGTAGAAGAAGATGCAGAAGGAAAAATGAGAAATGGAAGCCACTTGTTTTCCTAAAGGTGTGGATATGGTATGTATGTCAGGTTCTGAAAAGGTCTTCATTCCCCATGCCTCACAAATAGTTAAATGTAAAAGTTATGAAGGTGAGAATTAAATGTTGATGTGGTTAGAAAACTGGCGACTGACTCAAGGCAGATTTTCTTTGTTTCATGAATACCTTTAATAATTGTTCAGTTAAAAAAAATCTACTCAACCAAACAGAAGAGCAACTTTTATATTTTAATGAATGGTCAAATACTGATGCTGGACACAGGCCATTATGACATAAGAGCCAGGTAGATGTTTACTTGAATAAATGAGTGCATTCATATAGAAAGTCCACTACGAAGACTGCTTGTACACACTGAATTGGATCCACAAAACCTGTAAGTAGGTAGGTCTCTCCTGTCTCCCATAGTCCACTCCTTACCTACATCACACTTCATGTTTGGGATCCTGAATCTCATGAAAATGCCAGAGTTTAGCCCAAGTGCTAGGCATCATGATCACTCCTTCCATCTCGCTTCTTTATCTCATCAGGCACCTAAGAGCACCCCTCACTATATCCACCTTCTTACCCTCCACATTTCACTTTTAACTTCACTCACCACAAGTATTACACACAAACATTTTTAAAGAGCCATTTATCATCACTATTGCTGCACAGGATGAGAAAGTCCACTCTGCCTCCATAAATCATCCCCAAGCTGGTAGCTATTCAGCTCCTCAGCTTCTAGACCATCTATCCTCACTTTAGTGTCATTGAGGGTCTTCTGCACCAGTGTAGCAGTGTCATATGCATTTCATACACAGGTCCTACCACCCTTTACATCCAGTGTAGCAGTGTCATATGCATTTCATACACAGGTCCTACCACCCTTTACATCCAGTGTAGCATGTCATATGCATATCATACATGGGTCCTACTACCCTTTACATTCAGTGTAGCAGTGTCATATGCATATCATACATGGGTACTACCACCCTTTACATCCAGAGTAGCAGTGTCATATGCATTTCATACACAGGTCCTACCACCCTTTACATCCAGAGTAGCAGTGTCATATGCATTTCATACACAGGTCCTACCACCCTTTACATCCAGTGTAGCAGTGTCATATGCATATCATACATGGGTACTACCACCCTTTACATCCAGTGTAGCAGTGTCATATGCATATCATACACGGGTACTACCACCCTTTACATCCAGAGTAGCAGTGTCTTATGCATATCATACACGGGTACTACCACCCTTTACATCCAGAGTAGCAGTGTTATATGCATAGCATACATGGGTACTACCACCCTTTACATTCAGTGTAGCAGTGTCATATGCATATCATACATGGGTACTACCACCCTTTACATCCAGTGTAGCAGTGTCATATGCATATCATACACAGGTACTACCGCCCTTTACATCCAGTGTAGCAGTTTCATATGCATATCATACACGGGTACTACTGCCCTTTACATCCATTTGTAACAGTGTCATATGCATATCATACATGGGTACTACCACCCTTTTCATCCAGTGTAGCAGTGTCATATGCATATCATACATGGGTACTACCACCCTTTACATCCAGTGTAGCAGTGTCATATGCATATCATACATGGGTACTACCACCCTTTACATCCAGTGTAGTAGTGTCATATGCATATCATACATGGGTCCTACCACCCTTTACATCCAGTGTAGCAGTGTCATATGCATATCATACATGGGTAATAACACCTTTTACATCCAGTGTAGCATGTCATATGCATATCATACATGGGTCCTACCACCCTTTACATTCAGTGTAGCAGTGTCATATGCATATCATACACTGGTACTACCACCCTTTACATCCAGTGTAGCAGTGTCAAATGCATAGTATACATGGGTACTACCACCCTTTACATTCAGTGTAGCAGTGTCATATGCATATCATACACGGGTACTACCACCCTTTACATCCAGTGTAGCAGTGTCATATGCATATCATACATGGGTACTACCACCCTTTACAACCAGTGTAGCAATATCATATGCATATCACACATGTGTACTATTGCCCTTTACATCCAGTGTAACAGTGTCATATGCATATCAAACATGGGTACTACCACCCTTTACATCCAGTGTAGCAGTGACATATGCATATCATACATGGGTACTACCACCCTTTACATCCAGTGTAGCAGTGTCAAATGCATATCATACATGGGTACTACCACCCTTTACATCCAGTGTAGCAGTGTCATATGCATATCATACACAAGTACTACCACCCTTTACATCCAGTGTAGCAGTGTCATATGCATATCATACATGGGTACTACCACCCTTTACATCCAGTGTAGCAGTGTCATATGCATATCATACACGGGTACTACCACCCTTTACATCCAGTGTAGCAGTGTCATATGCACATCGTACATGGGTACTACCACAATTTACATCCAGTGTAGCAGTATCATATGCATATCATACATGGGTACTACGACCCTTTACATCCAGTGTAGCAGTGCCATATGCATATCGTAGATGGGTACTACCACCTTTTACATCCAGTGTAGCAGTGTCATATGCATATCATACACGGTTACTACCACCCTTTACATCCAGTGTAGCAGTGTCATATGCATATCATACATGGGTACTACCACCCTTTACACCCAGTGTAGCAATGTCATATGCATATCATACATGGGTACTACCACCCTTTACATCCAGTGTAGCAGTGTCATATGCATATCATACATGGGTACTACCACCCTTTGCATCCAGTGTAGCAGTGTCATATGCATATCCTACATGGGTACTACCACCGTTTACATCCAGTGTAGCAGTGTCATATGCATATCCTACATGGGTACTACCACCCTTTACATCCAGTGTAGCAGTGTTGTATGCATATTCTACATGGGTACTACCATCCTTTACTTTTCCTCATATCTACTGTCTCATCCTAGTGATGGGCATCCTTCATACTTTAGTTTCCCTCATCCAGCTTTTCCATGGTCTGTCAAAGACCCTACAAATCCAGCATTGGCATAACCAAAGTTTTTAGAACTGTACACCATGCTCCAGAGTGTAGCCCCCACACACTAGAAATGCAGGATTCAATACAGTGTACCCTTTTAAATATTGCAACAAAATGGAAGGCCTAAGGAAAACAAAAATAAACAAGTGTGTGTTCTGAAAAAAATCTCATTAAATAAAATATAACTTTCAGGGTTTTTTAATTTAAATTCTAGCATATCTCATTTCCCAAAACAAATATATAAATTTAAAGCAGGCTCCATGGTGTATGGAAGGGTACATTCTTGAATCTAGTTCCATTCCCAGGTTTTTGCACATTTTACCTCCTAATGTTCTGTAGCTAAAGTCTGTGATTTAATGGAGACAACTGCTTCATGTCCAATCTCATGCAAATTTTTCCTTTATTAAGCTTCTACTCCCATGGTGCATTCTTAGCTGGATCCTATATCTAGCACTTCCACAACATAGCCTAAATTCCCTTACTAAATCTCCAAAAGGATTCACTCTAATCACACTCCTCATATCCAATGTTGTCTTCAACATATTTTGTTTCCTCCTCTTTTTAGCACTCACTAGTGAGCACCCCAAATGCTACCAGCTTTTGAATAATCCATACATTTTTTTATTTAATCCAGTCTGATATATTTCCCATTATCCATAGCTCTCTCAGACATGTGACACTGTTGAGTACTTTATATCCCTTTCTCACAGTAGTGACTGCTTCTCCTTCATTTATCAGTTAAGCCACATTTATGACCAGGACAAGTGTTTGAAATCAGGCATGCCCCAACACACATCCTTCATCTGAGTAGTAAGCACCTCTTGACTAGCTCTTTTTTTTTCATTTCATTAATTACCTTGGCTCTTCTAGGCTAAGACTGCTTTGGTCACAAAATGCAATCATTGTAGCAATACCATAATTTTAATTATGGCACTTTTGGACTCCATCCATCTAACTGCCTCTTAACTTTGTCTACTAGCATATGGAACACTTTAATGCATTCACATATTGATCCCAGCTCAACAACAGATAACTAATATATACCGCTGATAATACATCTAAGCAAATGGGACAAACAGTAACTTAAATGCATGGCATTTCAGGTCTAAATTCTTCCAAAATAAATCTGTAAGAAGAAAGATTCAGTACCAGTAGTAGTAACCTCCCCACATCCAGTAAAATAGATATGCGGTCATCAACAAATTAAAACTATTCACCCTGCTTAAACATCTCAGCAGACAAGTCTCTCATTACTGCCTTTTTAGGACCTCGATAACTAACTTAAAAGGGTAGCGTGAAAGAGAGAAGCCCTGTCTAACTCACCTGTCCTAAATGGACATCTGTTAACCTTACACTATTAAACAGAACCTGTTATTTCAGTTCTTATAAATGGTTCATAACCGACTTCTAAAGTTTTCCAAAAATCATTCCCACAAGGCTTTTCTCTGGTAAGCAACATTCCCTCTTGTTTTAATATCAAACCATGCCATCCCTTCCATTCTACTTCTTTCACTCTCTATTCAGCCCATAAAGCTGTCTATAAACAACCTTTGTACTATAGATGATCTGACCTTGTTAAAAGCCACCTTTTAACATGGCTTCTTATTACACACTCCACATGCATGTAAGTACTCTGGCAAATAATTTATTCATTTCATTAACACAGTCTGTTGATGAGAGATCCTTTTTATTTCCTTCCAGTTTAAGCAATGCTGAGACATTTGCTATCCCCATCGACTTGGGTAGCCATAGGCCTTCAAACAGTCATTAATTCCTTGCTGTTAAAGATTACACAAGTAGTTATGTAACTAACACCAACAAGATCCTAAACCACCATTTAGCATGTTACATTAACTGTTGTGGTGCCCAGTGACTGTGTATGGAGTTCTGTTATATTAAAATTAATTTTAGTGCATCTTTGGTAACAGACCTGCTGCATCAAATATATGAACAGGTATATGTCTAAAGTTAAAATAATATATTGTCTTTGCAGTTGCTCTTATATGAAAATCTTTTAAGATGTTCAATCAATGTAGTATATTTTCATGTTTCCTTCTGTACAACAGTAACTTTGTCAACTGAACAGAATATTTTTCTTCAGTCTTTGCTTCACTGGAATCACAGCAGCTTACATCAAGCTTCATGATAGTGTGTGGTGACAAGCATCAGATGACACTAAAAATGCATATATCGAATGATCACTGATGGAGATATGTTGCTGTTATTTATGGGCAATGAAATATTCACTGTGATAATACGGACTGCAATATTTCCAAACAGAATGGAGTATATGATGCTCAAATGCAATGCGACAAAACTCATGGTGAGAGGATCATAGGTACACAAAAACTGTATGTGTAGATTTCACAACAGTGGCGATATTAGAAACTTTTTGTGAAACTCATTGAGAGAAGATAGCATTTGCATATCTGAGTTAACATTTAAAATATGACACTTACAGATGAATGGTATGTACCACCTGATCGCTTTCCTTAGGGCAGACAGCTACCACTGACACATACCATGTAACTTGCATGGTAGTACAGGTATTACAGATCAGTCTTAGGGTATTATTATGGAAAATATGGTTCAACCCTTTAGATGGTGATTCACTTCCTGCTGCTACATTTGGTTGTGAATACATGGCTAAAGTGAAATTCAGCTGCAGAGAGCTACCGCTATCCCAGATTCAGTTTATGCATAGAGAAACATGCAGCTTCATGCCCACGGCTTCAGTAAACAAGTGCATAGGGCATACATAGTGATACAGCAGGCAGTGTGGCAGGCCTAGCAGCCATAACCTCGTATAAAAATGGAAGAACAAAAAAAGCTGTAGATAGATCTGGACTGTCTTGCAATGAGATAGTGTAAGCTGTTAACAGAATTTTGTATAAAACATATTATGGCCTGTACAGAGTGTGAATTAAATTAATTTTAAGACTTCAATATCCATAATCATCAGCAGTGTTTATATGGCATTGTTTATATCTTTTGAGTAGCATATATAATGACAGAAATATTTGCATTTGTTTGCAATATAAGTTTATAAGTAAATTTTCTTAGAAAATGTATGGATTTACCACTAACACTTTATAGGACATGGAAGTTAGATAACTGAGTACATTTTTTTTACTTCAAAGACTTCTTCAACCCCTAAAATTATAAAAGCAGTTTTTTTTTTTGTTGTTTTTCTTTCTTTTTGCACTGTAATCCTTGGTATTTGCAGCTCAGTTATCTCCTGTTCCTGGTCAGCCTTCTGGTTGTCATTGATCTCATCCCTATCATGCTTTAACTTCTATTGCCCTAACCCTTCTCATTTCTTGACCTTTTTACAGCCTATACATTCATAAAAATGCAGGAACTGCCTACTCAACCTGGTGGACTTCTTTGAGAAGGTCATCAAAGCAATGAATGAGGGCAAAATGGTTTTCATTGCCAACCTTGACCTGGCCAAGGTGTTTGACACAATCCCCCTCTTACACATTGTTGACAAGCTCAAGAGGTTAGGTATAAACCCTTATGTCACCTTGTGGATATCCATCTGGCTCACAGACATAACCCAGGAGAACTGGGGAGTTCACCTCTACAAAGAGGCCAGTCGCAAGCAGAGTCCCACAGGGATAGGTCGTGGGACTGATATTTTTTGGCATTTACTTCTGTGAAGTCAAGACCAATGGCAAGGACCTCTGGCTGAATAAATTTGCAAATGACTGCAAATTAAGAGCAGTCATAGGATCCCCCACTGTCACAGATGTTCTCCAGGAAGGGCTGCCACAGAAAAATAACTGGTGTGAGAGCCATGGACTAAAACTAAATGCCAAGAAATGCATAATAGTATCCTTTGGGATGTCATCCAGTCCTGGTAACTATTATATTGACAATATACTCCTAAGAGGTGACCCAGTAGTTATGGACTTGGGGACAGACATAGACAGTAATTTAGCCTTTGACAATCACATATCTACAGTAGAGAGGAAATCATTATATGTTGTGCAACTCATAAACAAAGGTATGGCATCTAGGTCCAAATAGGTAATTTTTCCACTGATTTGGCATTCATCAGACCTATTATTGAGTACAATGCCCACTTTGGTATTTACATAACCAGACACATCCAACAACTGGAACGTCCACAGATGCTCCTCACTAAAAGAATACAAGGCAAAAGTAACATGACTTCTGCAGACTGCCTCAAGGCCCTATCCCTGTATTCTGTTTCCTACAGGTTGTTAAGGGGAGATCTATACTTGGCGTACAAGGTATTGTCAGACCCCACCCTTAAGGACATCCTGCATATCCATAAAACAAACAGCACCAGAATTATCCATTCTAAAGATTTAAACCTTGCCCATGCTATAAACGGAACCTGCTGGAGAGGCAGGTAAGTATCCCAGACACTAGCCGATCTCTGGAATAGGCTCCCCAATCATGTGAAGCAGAGTTACTCCCTAACCCAATTTGCCCTAACCCAATTTGTAACTTGGACAATTGGATGGGGAACAAGAAATTCATCCCTGATTTGGCACCTGTCTCTAATGGACACAAGCAGCCTGTAAATGGTTCATTTACCAGGCCCCTGTTTATAAATGGTTCATTTACCAGGCCCCTGTTTATAAATGGTTCATCTCCATAGACTTTGCTTACACTTATCATTGGTACCAGAACTTGTCACAGATTTGGGATACATGGCTAGGCTTAAAAAGGCCCTTGTGGTTGTTAGCCTAGTACACACCTATGAACCTATGAATATTATTTACTTCTTACTAAATCTGTGGCCAAGCCCCCTCTCCATCATACCTAGATTCACTTCTTTTTTCATATTCTTACTTCCAAGAAAGCAGTTCCCAAGGTTTTTTTTTCCTTCATGATGCCACTACACATCCTTTCATCTCTTCTTCACCTTTACCTCCAGTCATTACATTACTTTCATTTGTAATTTATAGTATATTTCACATCCTTTATCTTTGCATGTTTAGATACCCCTACCTCAAGAGCTTTTAGCCATGACCATCCTGTTTCACGACCCCAGTCTCTTTCCCTCACCCTCATATCTTCCATAATTACTTGTTTTTGCATATCTTGGAACCACTTTTTTATATTGTTCTTCTTCTCTTCCAAACATTCCTTCTTCATCCCTCCATTGCTTGCTGCTTTATTACCAACAGGAGAGTAATGTACACACAATCTTACAAGTATTTTTCCTCAGTCTGTATGATTTTCATCTTGCCATCTTTCCTTAATCCACTGTAGGCTAAGGCAACCTGCTAGATTTATTTTTTCAGCACTAGAGAACATGTAAGCTTTTCTTTTAATACTACCTTTGCCACTCCCCTTGCTTAGCTTCTCCTCATAACTTCAGTGGAATTCCAGCAATTCAAATGTGTGTCTGACTTCTCATTTCTATTCAGGCTGCCTAACTCTAGTATTGGCACTAAATTAAAGTCCTGACCTTCCTGTTCTTACCTTATTGGAGCCTTCTTGCTCTTACCTTACATGAGTCCTTAGTGAATTATTTTTAAATACCTCAGCTTCACCAACAATGAGACCACAGACAGTACACCTTAAATTCACAGTCAATCACAATTTTATTTTCAGCAATATATCAAGTTCAGATGCTGTCCTCCTCACTTTACTCATAATTTTCTATTTCCTAATCAAATAATTTGCTCAACTTATACTTCATTTGGTGTATTTAACTATACTCACCCTGCTCCAATCTAACAGTTTGCATCCCCTCTATCAGTTAGTCCTTTTTTCCGTTTCTCTTCCTCCCTCCCAATTCTCCAGCTGTACAAATGCTCAATGACCTCCTGCCCCCTCCAGTCTGTAACTGCTCCTGCAGTGCCTAGCATCACTGACCCTTTGGTACTGGAAGCACCAGTCCATATATGGGAGACAGTAACTTTTGTTAAGGACACACAAGGTGGGAAAGAGTGAAATGATGATCTTCTGCATTATATGCAAGTGTACATACACTGGTGAAATCTGTAAATATTAGGGATTGGGTTATTTAAGACAAAAATCCTGAAGTACCAAGAAATTGTATTTCATTTATATTTTACTATATCATTTGAGGGACAAACCATCAACTCTACAATAAGAAAAACAAAAAATCTGACATAACTAACAGCAATAGGAAACAGTTACTTAAAAAAAATCAAATATATATATATATATATATATATATATATATATACATGTATATATATATATATACATATATGTACACACACACACACACACACACACATATATATATATATATATATATATATATATATATATATATATGTATATATATATATATATATATATATATATATATATGGATTCACTATACAATCTCGGAATGCTGGAATGTCGAATTTCAGTATTTCGAGACTGAATAGTCAAAAAACCACATACACGAAAACCCACAATCATGAACACTACAATCGCGACCATTCACACACACACACACACACACACACACATATATATATATATATATATATATATATATGTCTACTTCATTTGCCCTAACTTCCGATTGACCAACACCCATTTGCCCGAGACCAAATGACCGAAATGTCACTTGACCGACCCTTCATTTGACTGACACATCATTTGACAGACACTTAATTGCATATTATATTGTTTAGTTTTGCTTTAATATTGCTTAGTAAAACAAAAGTAAGTGGGAGGCTTTGCCCCCCACACACCCCATTGCCCCCACACCCCCCCAACTATATATTCTTACTCCAGGGTAGCAGTACAGTGGGGAAGGGGGCATATCCCATTTACTTGCCAATAATATTTGTCGGTCAAATGAAGTGTCAGTCAAATGAAGTGTTGGTCAAATGAAATTTTGGTCAAATGGGATTGGGCAAATGGGTGTCAGTCAATCAGAAGTTAGGGCAAATGAAGTAGACCCATATATATATATATATATATATATATATATATATATATGTGTGTGTGTGTGTGTGCCCGTTGGAGGGGTGATTTCATTAAGTGTTAATAAAAGATTATTTTTACAGGTTTATAATTTTGGAAGTGGTGTCTCTTTTACAGTTTTAGTGATTGCTGCTGGTTGCAGTCTTTGGGCACTTTGTTCCTCTTGTTTTTTCTTGATATTTTACATTGAGGCAATCCTGCTTCACCTTCCAAGTGGGGTATTTTGCCTCAGACACTTTTCCTTCCTTAACTCCAGTAGCACCAGTCATATAACTGCAGAGAAGGCAGAGAATGTCATCACTGGAAACTGTTCTCACTCCCCATCTGCAACATTTGCTATAGAAAACAGCAAAACTGAATTGCAAGCACAAGACAGCTAAAAACACGATCAGACTTCTGTCTCATTTACACAAAAACCCTCCAAACCAAGCCCTTCAGCATTTGATTGCAGATAGCAAAGGCAGTTCTTTAACAAGAATGCTGCTGACAGTGATGGTTACTCTAAAGGCAGTTTGACATTTAAGCTTCAACAAAACAGAATTTGCTGAAACTGATTTACTCAAAGCCGCCTTACCTGATCATAGGTTCATAGATTAGTACTAGGCTAACTACCCTTGTGGGCCATTATAAGCCTAGCCAACTACCCCATATGAGAATCGAATTCTGCACCTTGTACTGTAAGATAAAGACCTTGTTCATTATGCCAACCTCCTATCTCCCATGGTAGAGTGGCATAAAGCTCTGATTATGAAACAGATGACCCAGATTGAGTTAGCAAGCCTGGCTACTACAAAGACTGAGGTAAGAAGGATGGACATGAGTGGGCAGTGCCAGCTTGCCTGTGCTGTGAGAAGACAGGTAGTATGACCTGCAGCACCACTGAACCCAACAGCAGTGCTGGGAGGTTTACTTTCAGCAGCTGTTGAGTCAGTATAGCTCATATGCACGTAAGTCAGAAGGACATGCCTAGGTGCATGTTGAAGCATGCATAAAGGACCCCTTAGGCAGCATAAGCAGATGCCAGCAGCCACCACATGGAGAGAGTTAGGTAGAGAGGGAGTGGAATCTTACATGAAAGTGGGTTGGCCAGCTCCTGAATTTTATCTCAGAAGGGAAATGAATGGACAAATCGACTGTTGCTCCAATTAAGAAACAAATGGTCCATATAATCTCAACCTGACTGGAAAATAAATGAGGTAGCTATCTCCTTGGAAGATGATCAGTAGGAAGCTACCTGCAAAGGCCAGATGTCAGGGATACAAGATAAAAAAAAACTTCATAATCCCTCTATAAACTGGAAGCTTCTCAAAATAGTAGAATTGCAGTATTTACTGCTTCTTTATTTATTTATTTTATTTTATTTACATTTGTTAAACAGGAATGTCCGACTGGACGTAGGTCCATTTTCAGCGGAGGCCTGGGGAGAAAAGCTCCACAGTTAAAATAAACAGACAGTAGTTACATTGGATTACATAGCGATTAACAATTTAACATAGCAATTACTTACAACATATTTACAGATGAAGAATATAGTACATCAGTAGACAACTAGAATCTTTATCTTTGAAGTACATAACAGACATTAACAAATGTTACAATAAGAAGTTCCTGCTGTATAATAAGTACTAGGCTTATGAGCATCTGAGCTTGCTATAATCAAGGTAGTTAGTGGAGTGGAAAGAAAGGTAGTGGTTGGATGGGGGAGGTGATATTAGAGTGAGAGTTGCAAGGGCATAGCCAGCATGTTTTTAGGTGCGCTTTTAGTAAAGTTTTGAAGTGGGTACATGATGGTATGGAGGTAATTGTGGGTGGGAGGGAGTTCCATAATTTGGCTATGGCGCAAGAGAATAGTGCTTCACCAGCAGAGTTATTGGCTTTAGTGATCTGCAAGTGATTTTTGTTGCTGGATCTTAGTGGTCTGGTGGTGCGATAGTTTATTTTACTCTGGAGAGATCAGTTTAAAATACAAGCATGTTGCTTACCTGAAACAAAGTGTATTTAATTCATCTAACCATACATTTAGCAACTGTGATGAACTCAGATTCACATAGCTTGACATTTTTCTACATTTACTTAGCTACACCTCTGCTGAAACTATGACTTACTGCGATTGTCACATTTCCCAAGACTGCATGCTCTGGTTTGGATAGATGAGCCTTCACAGAGGTTGTTGGTAACATCACATGACCTCCCACGCTGTTGAGTTCCAGTTCCACATGAAACTGAGCATTCCGTCCATTCTGACCACGGTGACCAGTCATCCTCCTTGTCACTAGCTAGTACAAAATGACAGGAAAAAAGATGGCTTTATTAGAAGGTGTGCTTTTCTGTATTATCCCTGTTACAGATTTTACAAAGCATTCTGTAGTATGGAATGTTTGATCTAGGCAGAAGGCTAATAATGCATAACATGCTCCAGCTTTGTAATGCCGGCCTAACTTAATCAAATGTTTTAAAGGTTCAGCTGTAACATGACAAGTAAAAGTTTTAGTTTTTATACTCGTATCATATTTCTAAAGTAAAACAAAACAGGAGCAGAACCGACAAAAGAAAAAATGTAAAACTGAAATAAAAATTGTCAGGCAGACATATCTGTGAGGGGTTGGGTGACCGAACCTCTTTCCAGGTTTGTTGATAAATGCCTTTGTCCTGGTGTAGATAGATTTCCTCACATTTTGAGTGATACAAAGCATTTTTGAGCTCTTTGTTTGATTGGTATAAGACCTTTGAAGGTGAAGCTGATGATTTGTTTTTTGTGACCATGGATATGGTCTCACTGTTTACATGCATTCCTAATACCAATGGTATAGAGAACATGCGTACATATTTGAGCAGGCACTCATGTTAAATAAGTATTTAAGTGTACTTGTGTGTCTTAAAATTATCTGAAGAAGTTTGCTTATTTTAGTAAACGAAAGCGCTAATTGGAACTGTTTTGAGTATCCGGTGTGGTCCTTTTTCCTCCTTTATTTTGTTGCAGTTTGTTCGTTTTTTCTGAGTTTATCCTAGAAATGTTGTCTGATTTTATAGGCTATCTGAATGCCACTACTGCCTATCTGAAGTTTACATATGCGTTTTCTGATTCTGATATTGTCTTCTTAGATGTCAGGGTGCTTAAATCAGCTGGTGGTCTGAAAACATCCCTATTTAAGAAGCCTTGCAAGAAGAACGATATTTTACATGCACGCAGTATGCATTCAGCACATGTTAAACATAATGTTGTTAGAGGCCAGTTCTTTACATCAGCACGTCTTCATACTAAAGATAGTGAAATGTATAATCCTTTCAATTTATTGAAGAAAGAGTTTATGGAAAGGGGTTATAACTGAACAGAGGTATCTTTAGCACAGATTGATGCCATATCTCTTAGGAGCACTAGGACCAGACCCTTTTTTCACAAAAGATCAGATGAATTTACATGCACTGATACCCAAGCAGGCAACACTCTGAGGATGTGCCTGACTTACTCCAATGACGTTAAGTCAATTTGTGATATAATAAGGAGACACTGGCATGTTTTTGGAGTAGATCAGAAGTGTAAGACTGTTCTGGGTGCACAACCTTTTTTCTTTTTTAGAAATATTAAAACTTTAAAGGACAAGCTATGTTATAAGAAATTGATTTCTGAACCTGTGCGTTCTTATAATGCTAATAAGATTGGGACATTTCCCTGTAAGGGTTGTATCATGTGTAAGTTTATCAAAACTGACAATCAGTTTTTTTCATCCTGATACCTCTTGCATGTTTTATTTTAATAGATATGCCGACTGTGGTTCTTTTAATATTGTATACTTGGCTGTGTGTGATGTCTGCCAATCATTTTATGTTGGCAAACCAATCGGTGCCTCAGAGACCGCATTAGAAAGCATCTCTGCTCTATCAGTAAACATGAGGACAAGAATGCTTTATCTAAACATGTAATGCAGGAAGGGACTGAGCATTGTTTTAAGTTTATGGTGCTTGAAACTGATTATGTCAGCCCTTGACGGGGCGACATTAGGACTCATACTGAGTGCACTGAGATTAAATGGATGATTATTCTACAAGCCACTAGGGGTAAAGGGCTGAATGATTTTATACCTGTAAAACCTGTGCTTAGATCACATGGCCTAAGGTAAGTCCTTAAATGCTCTGTTTGTTTTAATGCTGTAGATCTGATGAAGCATCTAGTTTTTGATGCGAAAGCGCTCATCTTTTACTGCATTTTATGTTTATTTTTAGCTTTGTTTTTGTATTAAAAGTTTTTATGTGATATATGCCGTCTGTCTGACCATTTTTATTTCATTTTTATATTCCTTAAGTAAGTTGTAACTATCAAAATTAAATTATTCAGTTTGCACCCCACTGTAATGGGGAACTTCTAAAAACCTTGAAATTAGATGATCAAGTAGACCCACTATTTAAAATGGCTTAATGCAATGAGCAAGCCTTAGCTTGACAGTTTTCTTCGTTGCGTTTAACCTTTCTTCTCAGAGACTTTCCTACTACTGAGGTTTTCCCCTTATGAGGGCCTCAGTACAGAAGGCAGTTTTGTGGACAAGGCTGGATGATAGCCAGGGGCTGATGATAATTAGCCATGTACTCTCCCCCACAAACATTGGCATTTCCCAATCTGCTCAGCTGAACTTAGGTTGGGTAAAATTTTACTCTAGGAGGAAAAAGTAACTGCTGTAAAAACATGGAAGTCACTTATTCACTACTCTGGGAGTACTTGTGGTGTAGGCAAGTTCAGGTAATATATGGGGATGGCTGTTACTGTGTATATGTGGGTGGATGAGATTGTGTGCATTATCTCTAGGGGCAGGAATTAAATAACATAAATGTGTGTATATGTTTGTGTGTGGTTGAATGTGTTTGAGTATGTCTGCATACCTGAATGGTCACACTAGGGAGGAGAGACAGGGAATGGATTGTCTAGATGTATGTGTGTGTGTGTGTGTGTGTGTGTGTGTGTGTGTGTGTGTGTGTGTGTGTGTGTGTGTGTGTGTGTGTGTGTGCCTCTTTGTGAGAGTGTGCACTCATGTGTGCCTGTATGAGAAAGTGCGCACACTCGGGGTGGTGTGTGAGGGTGAATGGGTGAGTGTTTCTATGCGTGTGCTTGCCTATGGGAGAAACTTGTTTCTTGATGAGTGGATGTGTGTGTGTGTGTGTGTGTGTGTGTGTGTGTGTGTGTGTGTGTGTGTGTGTGTGTGTGTGTGTGTGTGTGTGTGTGTGTGTGTGTGTGTGTGTGTGTGTGTGTGTGTGTGTGTGTGTGTGTGTGTGTGTGTGTGTGTGTGTGTGTGTGTGTGTGTGTGTGTGTGTGTGTGTGTGTGTGTGTGTATGCATATGTGTGTGTGTGTGTTTCACCATGCATGAGGGTGAATGGGTGACTGTTTCTACGAATGTGATTGACTATGGGAGGGATTTGTTTCTTGAGTGGATATGTGCATGTGTGTATTCAGAAAAAAGCTCACCATTTGAGCTAATTGCCAAAGACATGTTGGTCGACCAGTGCAAGAGCAAGAAAAAGCGATTCAGTGAAACTTGAGTCTGCAGTAAAAAACACCTCATTATCAGCTTATTAACATGTCTATGAATTGCAGACTAGTACAGTCAGACCTCTCTTCTAGCAGCACGTATACTCACACACATATGCACTCATCCACCCATCAACAAACAAGCCCATCTCACAGTCAATCGCACTCGTGGAAGCACTTACTCATTCTCCTTCACAGATGCTCCAACACACACACACACACACACACACACACACACACACACACACACACACACACACACACACACACACACACACACACACACGTATTTAGTTTTAGGTCATGTGCGTGGTGCCTAATTGCTTATAATGAGGTAAGATTGGAGGTAAATCCAGATCTGAAGAAGTCTCAAGTCTATGATTATGTGTTTTCAAGAGATGAAATGTATCTGTTTATTTAATTTATAGTTTATTCCATTGCTTTGTTCCATCAGTATTGTCGTCTCACTGGATTGGGACAGTTTTTGTTTCATTGGTTTTGTGGCGTTACTGTTCATTGGGGAAACAAGTCACTTTTTTGAGGTTTTTGAAAATTAAAGAAACTTCACAAAAGTATGCTTAGTATGCTAGTATTTCTGAAAATATCCATGTTTCAGTGAATATAAATAACAGTCTTTTTGGGTTAAAACTAAATTGTGTGCTTGTTTTCTTCAGTAAAATGTGACAGCAAAACTGATGAAGGATGAATGTATCAAACCAAGTTTTACTGAGGCATTCTTTTCTGCCAGAGATAATGCGATATCTATTACAATACAGCAGGATTGTACAAAGGTTGATAAATCTAATTTTGCCTTTTTCATACTTGAAGGGAAAAAGTACCATAAAAAATTACTCTAGCACCATGTCAGTATTGCAGTTGTAGAGACTTGTTTGCAATGGGTCAGGTTTGAACATGGAGGGCTTAGAATATATGTGACACACACTGAGGGCTGCTTCTTCATCAAGCCTTTACTCACAAATGCTGACCCTTTCACACATTTCATACACACACACACACACACACACACACACACACACACACACACACACACACACACACATTACTTTTCCTTTTTAAAAAAAAATACTATATCACATACCTAGTATGTGACAATGAAGAATTTGCATTTGAAACAAATTCATTTTCCTAGGTACCTGCAACAGAGTAAACTGTTGCTAGATGTTTTCACAGCTATGATCAAGGATTTGCTGCATTTCCACCAGGTAAGCTTCTGTTAATATCCTCTAAATATCAGGAGTCATCAATGAAAACAACTGGATACTTAACATCTTCATTTTTATGAAAATCTGCGCAATTTTGCTAATAAAATGTTAATATGAATGACAGATCACATGAAAATTATTGAAAAGAAGTCTGCACACAGTAACACAACACAGGGTGTGCTTTACGCCATATTATTATATGCATAGCTATGTTTCATACCATAGTAATTTTGCCTGATTGTAAAAGAGTGCTGTAACAGATTTCTGTGTCATGCTCTGTAGTCTGGCATACATTACTGTACTTAGCATTCCTTTTTTTCATTCATGTAGGTTAATAAAACACTACATATCCTTCCAGTGTTTCCTTTTTCATATTCAAAGGTGCTTCGTATCCACTTGTATTATTAAATTGTTACTAAAGACACTCCTCATTGACATGTTTGTGGTGATGTATATAAACATGTGATTATTTGCTGTAGGCAAGCCACACTGCATTAAAGCATTGCTATACATTATCATGTACAAATGTTTAATATTTGGCACTTACGCAGACAGGATGGGCAGCATTCACCATCAATAAATGTTGGAAAGGAGCAGGTTAGAGCTGGACAGCTAATCTGTTTGCAGTGAACAAGAGAATCCTGTGTAGAAAAATATTAAATGTTTAATGAAAGTTTTAACATTGTGTTATGAAAGCCATCTGTGTAGCATACAGTAGTAGAAATGGTCAACTTATCTTACAAATTATGAAGATATCTGTCTTGTGTCACTCCAAAAATCGCACTGTTAAATTCACAGGGCCAGATTCTAAAATGGTTACCCTCAGTGTAACTGACTTTCATCAGTTTGAGGCCTGTCTATAAACAGGCTTACACTGGGGGCCAGACTCCAAAAGAACTGCTCTCAATGTAAGTCATCACTTACACTGAGAGCAAGCCTTTTGGAATCAGGCCTATGCCCTTTGTCCTTGACTTCATGGCCAAGAATGAAATCAAACTATCTGTGGGGGGTGGGGGGTGGGGACTGCATTCCACTGAAGTACATGATTGACTCTCCCTTCATCTCAATTGTTCTCCAGCTACTACAGCTTTTGTGGCTCCAAATCCAAAATCACATTTCTACCTCATGACCCAAATGAAATCAACTCCCTTCAGATGCTTCACTCTACAGTATGGCATTTTACAGTTTTTTTTTCCATTTTCTTACTAAGAGGTTGGCATAATGGTTAAGGTGTTTACCTCACAGACAGAAGGTACAGGGTTTGATTTTCAACTTTGGAGAAGCTGGCTTGGCTTAAAATGACTCACAAAGGCAGGTAGCCTAGTACTTACATGTACACACCCACCCACACACACACACACACACACACCCACCCACACACACACACACACACACATATACATTAGATGTACACAACGTGCTTATCAGTATACAAATCTTTATTAATTTCCAAACTTGTAATCTCACAAATAAAAATGAAGTTTCTCATGGGGATCTCAAAATAATAGATTTTTGTTTGTTTACAAGAAAATGAACTCTTTACAAAAAAATACAATATATTTCAGGTATAATTGAAGTAAAGTCTAATAAATTACTATACAAAATAGAAAGAATGCTGAAGAAATGTTACCGTTTACAAACAAATTACGGTATAAGTTGAAATACTTTTGGGAATGCATTGCTTAAATGTAAACACAGTTCTTGATGTTTTTCAATAAGTAATTCTTTTATGTTGTATTTCTAGACAGTCTTCAATATGTATTTTAAAACTGGGAAAAGATACTAATAACAACTAAAAGAATGGCATAAACTTGAACTCCAAAGTACCATTTATTGGCCTCAGAGTTGGTAGAAATGTGCTGCTACTCATTTCAAAAAGTGTACAATGCAGATTACGTCTAACATCAACAAACTTTTCATATTATCACCCAAACTGGCTTCAACTGAGTGCTCGAGAGGCACTGCACAATTGCTATTGGTCATGTCTGTGTATCACTACATTTTATTTCTTCCAAATGCCCACCATTCACTGAAACTGCATGTCTTTTATCATGCATGTCAAGAAGGTCAAGGTGACTTGAGTTTCTGCAGCAGCCATCAAACATGGAGACCTTAAATGAGCTCTTTACAAGCATCTTACGTGCTTCATATACTTACATCTTTGAAATCAAACCTACAAAGAAAGAATCATTCAATTGTTGATCTGGTCCCTAACTCCCCTGACAAGCTTACCCTACCAATTAATGAACGCTCTGTCTTTAGTGACCATAGCATTCTTCTTTGCTTTTTCTTCCAGGACACAAAAAGAAGCATTTTCATTAACCCTGTTATTTACTGAGGTACAGCTAACTATGTTATCTTCTGCCCACATTGGTATAACTGTAGTGCAGCTCTATCACGTAGCATTTTGACTACAAAACAGCCCTAGAGAGTACTGAGTTTGTCCTTGCAGAACAAAATGGTTGAACAATCACAGTAAATAAAGAACTATATCAAATGTGTAGAAGAGGTAATGGGAAACATCCATTATATTATTACAGGCATGAAAGCTGGCACAAATAAAATAAAAAACTCAAAATCCATGGGATTATATAATATACCCAATAAGTTCTTAAACAGAATCAAGTAAAGTAGGTAAATCACAATAAGTTAGATAGCAAAAAGGGATGTATATATATATATATATATATATATATATATATATATATATATATGGGCCTACCTTCTTTGAACAAAATTATGTTTAACCGAATTTTACTTACCTGACCCCACATCTCTGAAGCTACATTCCACCAAAACCACGGACTGCCGAAATCCTTTCCCTGTGAAAAGAACCACTTGGCCACCATGGGAATAAATCTAAATGGACCAAAAGAAAACCCACCAAAGTGGGGGGCTTCACCCCCCCACCCACACACACACTTAAATATACCAACTCTCAGATAGCACTACACTGAAGACAGGGCAAAGTTCACCATGGTGGCCAAGTGCTTCTTTTCACAGGGAAAGGATTTTGGCAGTCAGTGGTTTTGGTAGAATGCATCTTCAGAGAAGTGGAGTCAGGTAAGTAAAATTTGGTTAAACATAATTTCATTCGATGATGGTAGACCCATATATAAACACACACATTAGCTGGGAACAAACCTATAGCAAAGTAGCAAAATTTGCAGCCAAACCAAATAGTTTCCATCTCTGTTTAATCTTACAAAAACAGACTGGCTTAATCTACACAAAAAAATTATTTTTACACAGTTTGCTAAAATGTTTAACATCAGCCACCAGCCACATAGTTTTCCTAATATAGCAATCCCATATAAAGAAATCAAAAAATAAAAAAAAATCTTCTGACTATTGCCAAGTCTCATAGTCACTCAAGTGAATCTCTGTATTTAGCCTTTATATAAAAAATGAGAACTGAAGACAGCAGTAACAGTTTTTATTTTTACCACTATAAAAATACCTGCAGGTAATAAAAAACTGCCATTTTATATAACACTGAGACACAATCCCCGAAATCCAACCTACTTCACAATTTTATGTAACTTGCCTCACATATAGTTTATTTTCTCTGTCCATACTTAAACTTCTTTTCTCCCTCTTTTCATGTTTCATTTTATTATAATGGCCTTCTTTGTTTACCTAACATCACTTTCTGTCATTTATACCTCTCCTGGAATATCTCCACATCCTCATTTTCCTGTGTTCACCATTACCTTACCACCTCCATTAGTACATACACAGTATCTAAAAAGATCTAGAAACATGTCTGTATTTTTTGTTCGTAACTCATCACAAAGTAAAACCATAATTGCCGGTACTACCCTGCACCTATCAAGCATGAACTGCATAGAGTATAGATTATCAAATTTTAGACATGTTTGTTAAGTATCTGTTTTGCTAATTCACTGTATATTGTTTCTGTATTTCTTTATACAGTTTCCTTGTACTGTACTATATTTAATTGTAGGAACTTTTCTCCCAGCACCTCAGTTAACAAAATAAATAAACAAACAAACAAATAAGCAAAGCCTGGCTAGCCCCCTGTCAAAAATGTTAAATTGTATCAGGCTAACATCTGTCTTTCATGTATGTCAACAAGCTGTAGTTGTACCAGTTCACAATGTGGGGGGAGGGGGCATGGCATGTCAGACCCATGCAATTTTAGTCATTCTACTTGACCAGTTTTCTATTTAAAATCTTAAGACAGAGAGAGAGTTATAATGGTGCATATTCAGAATGGGATATGAGACTTAAGTTTGCTAGACACAGAGCAGTAAGAGATTATTAAGGCGAAATCTTGTCTTTTGAATCTTGTGGAATTCTTTGAAGAGCTAAGAGTAACATTTGATAAAGGGTTGAAAGTATAAACTCCTTATCATGCCATTGCTATTGCCTTCAGTAATATCCCACAAAAGGGAGTGACTGACACATTAACCACATCAAATGTCAACTCATACATAATTCAATGTGAAAATCATGTGTAATCAACACAAAGCAAGTCACAGTAGGGAGCTGCCTGACCATATCAATAAGAGTTGCCAATGGTGTCCCACATAGTTGTTAGCTGGGGATAATTCCTTGTGGACTATATGTATCAGATATAAAAGAGTGGATTAACAGGTATACTCAGGATTACAAACTGGATAATATTATTACCTCAAAAAGATGCTGTAGATCTGGTGCTGCAGGAATGGCCTCATCTTTAATATCAATAAATGTAGCATCATGAGAAAAATGGACCGAAATTATGATTATAAAATAAATGGTCAAAACGAAAAAATATACCATCACCATAGATCTAAGGACAGAGGTGGACAACATATTAAACTCTGACCAGTATATGTCTTCTGAAGTCAACAATGCATGTTCTGTAGGCTATCTATCTCTAAAGAGAATTCCTAGTCACTCCTGGTAGAGCACTGTACTACATTTTACCTTGCTGTTCTGACCCAGTGTTGTGCAGGCTTTAAAAGACCTTTGGAATATCATCATATAGAACTTTTGCACATGTGTATTGTATGTAAAGATAAGAGCACTTCTTTATCAAGGCAGAATACCAGGAATTAAGCTGAAAAGCCACCAGAAAAAGATACGATGGAAGGTAAGCTTTGTGATTTTAGATGCACATAGTAGAACAGGATTGGACTCATTTTTTTCAAAAAATACAAATATATATGGCCTTTGAAAACTGCTTCTGTTCCCTTTTGGATGTACATCATTCAACATCTGAACAAACTTGAAAAGCACCAGAGGTTTCAAAACAAAAAGATCTTTGGTCTTAAAAACATTAGTAATGAGAAAAGGTTGGAAGACCTGTTTTTGTACTCTGTGTCTCATAGACTCCAAAGGGCGGCTCTGTGCTTTGCTTACTACTCCTTAAGAGATCTGGTGGTCCTTGACTTCTTATATGTCAGTAAGTCAAATAGTGCAGCTAACACTGGAATAAGAGGCTTGAACCTTCATCAGCAGATAAACAGAAAGTGATGGGGAGCAAAATTCATCCCGTGTTCCCCCTTAGGAACAAACTTCCTCTGCGAGTTAAACAATGTGATTCAATACCCTCCTTCAAATAAACTTAAGTGGCTGTATAGGCAATTTCAAATTTACCCTTGAACTAACTGTCCTCTCCTTCCGTGAGAAAGATGTTAAACCTGAATGTGAGTATTGGCATTGCATATATTGTCATTAGACTAAAATAGCCTTGAAAATCGTATAACTCTTCTGAATATTATTTCACTTAATTACATTAATGAGGATAAACTATTCTGCCACAAAAATAAGGATGTGAAACAGCATGGTATTTATCAATAAAAGTTGGCGGCTGTATTCAAAAAGGACAGTATGGTGTGGAAAAAACTAAGGATGTCACTTCTACAGAATCTTGCTAGTAAGTAATGAAGGCAATTTTGGTGATGAGTTGTAACTTAGAAAATCTGATTAATTCCAGAAAAAAGTAAAGTCATTGACAATCCTTTCTCCATACACAATTTGTAAGGCATGACAGAAAAATGCTGACTTTGGTCATAATTTTGCACACTTGTCTGTCCCTTAATACTTCTACATGTTTTAAGTGTCTTAGACATGGTCTCCATATAATGATTATAATATTGTAGTCCTAGAAATATGTGGGTATTAAAGAAGACAGTCCTGCTGACAAATGTGTAGATACTTGATGGTTCAGAAAATACAATTCTGTTTATTTTAATGCTGTCATACCTGAAAACGTGGGTTTCTCTTCATCTGCCATTCAAATGGTTATGTAAGAATATTATTGCAAGAGTTTACAGAATTTCTTATTAATTCAGTGCTTAGCCACAAGAATATCATTGTTCTTGATGACTTTAATATTTGGACCAAAGCGGAATCATTGGATCTTACTAATGAAGTCAGTTATATTATGAAGAGATGTTGGTTTGTTCTATTAGTTCTGTAACACACAGATTTGTGATCTTCCTAGTGGTTGTGAAACCTTCAGACTAGATGGCATTGCTAGTCTTATGGACTGACCATTTCCTTGTCTACTTTAGCCTGGAGCTACAGCATTCTAGTCCCACTGGTCATGAACATAGGAAATATTGTAATCGTTTTCATTTCAGTCCAGAAATCTTTTTGCGCTAGCAGTCTTGATACCTTGGTAACTGACTAAAAGAAATCCATACCTGTTGCTGTTGATAGGCTAGCCACAGTTCATGCATGCCCTATCTTGCTAAAGAAGCACAAACTGCAGTATAACCTAGAGCTGTTGTCCACAAGATCTGAAGGGTAAGTGCTGGAGTATCTGTGGGGATCGGTGTGTCTTTGGAATAACAAACTTCATCTAGATGAGCCTTACATTTCATAACAGACTGAGGTCCCTCATACAAAGGCATCTTATTTGTCCAGAAAGATCTCAGCAATGGCTAACTGACAAGGTGTGCAATTCAGGTGATAAAAAGATTGTAGAGTCCAACCTACCTCACTAACTGATAAGATATATTACTTATTAATTGTGAGTTTTTTTTTGTTGTTGTTGTTGAGGTTGTCACTGTAAGATCTGCTTTACCTCTCTTATACCTAAAAGACATTCTTTTTATGTCTGGTGGGGCCTACTGCTATACTTGACAATGTTTACTTTTTTCGGTTATGATCCACTGTAAGCCCTGATCTTGGACATGCACTCTGTGACATGGGGGTTGGATCCATGTTTCTCTACACTGCTTCTGCCAAGCCCGGATGTACACGATCCAACAATGTATCAGATATTTGAGTTTCCCAAGGTCTTAGGTTTTTGAAGTGCCTTGGAGGAGGCCCCTGTTACCCCAAACCTCAAAAAAACTTTTTGGACCCTAATGATTTTGATAATTTTCATCTAGTCTTGAGCATTTTTTCCTAGGTAAGGTTATCAGGAAAGTTGCCAATGCACAGCTTGAATCCTACCTCACATTTAAAGAGTATCTTGGACCTTACCAGCTTAAGTTTTGTTTGGACTTTAACACTGAGACTGCAGACATTTGAATAGTGAATGACCTACTGAAGGCTAGACAACACCATTTTTAGCATTGTCTTGATCCTGCCGGATCTCATTTTTGCATTTTATACAACTAATCATGGCAGCTTGACTGAGCAGTGACATTGTTACTGTGGTTTGTCATCAATGGTCCTAGAATGGATTGCTTCCTGCCTCTCATGCCATAGCTTGAGGTTTAAATTCTTCTGTCTCATATCCCCCTGAAATGCGGAGTACAACAGCACTCTGCCTTGGGCTCTTTAGTTTTCACAATATCCATGCTGTCATTGAATGACCTCATTAGAGGGACAGGCTTAGTATAACACCACTATGCTGATGATACCAATCATTACTTCTCCTTCCATGAGGAAAATATAGCAGATATGTATTCTCTTGCTGATGACTTAAAGGCCTTTCATCATTGGATAACCATCAATCATTTGAAGATTAATACTTCCAAAACTGTGTTCATGGCTGTTTTCACCATTGAGTTTCATACGCTTTCCCTTTCGATTTTGTAATTAAGATGTATGATTAAGGTGGGATGCTTTGCAACTGTATGACATTTAGGGACCAGGTGTCAGCTGTTAAACCATCCTGTTTCCATCTGCAGAATATTTCCAGGCTCAAGCATTGTTTTACTCAAGAGGATGGCTCAATGGTAGTTTCAATGGTAAACACGGCTTTAGACCCTACCATAGTACGACCACTGCCCTCCTATCCTTTACTGACTCAATTAATAAAAATCGCAACAACAAAAAAATATCCTCTGCCCTATTTCTTGACCTGTCAAAAGCCTTTGATATGGTCAATCACCAACTACTGCTACAGACGCTAAAAACCTTCCACTTTGATAATTCAGCTCTCAATTGGTTCCATGCCTATCTCTCTGGAAGGCAACAGGCAGTCCAATGGCAAAATAAGCTCTCTCAACCCTTACCTAATACCATAGGAGTTCCACAAGGCTCCATTCTAGGTCCCCTTCTCTTCTCCGTGTTTATAAATGAACTCCACTCAGTCATCCCTCAAGCCACATGCATCCAATATGCAGACGACTCCACCCTCATCTACTCTAATGTAGCTCTCCCTGACCTACAAGTAATGACCCAACAGTGCTTTAGTACAATTGAAAAATGGCTATCAGAGAGGAATCTCATCCTAAATCCTAAAAAAACTAAGCTATTACTATTCTTTCCCACCTCAGCTCCTTCTCCAGTGCAATACCCCCCACTAGCTAATAATAGCACCTTCTTCGTTCAATCTAATAATGGCACCATAATTAACCCTGACACTAACACTAAACTACTAGGGGTCATTATTGACAATAAACTTAAATTTAACTTACACATCAGTCAAACCATAAAGACTGTAAATAAGAAACTTCGGATCACTGTATAGAATTAAGAACTTCCTCACCCCATTGCCAAACTAACCATATCGCACTCCATCTTCTCTCTACACTACTGTATGCTTCCCCTGTTTCTCTTTCCTCAACATAGGGACATCAATAAACTTTCCGTGACTTACAATCACATTGCTAGATTCATTACAGGTGCCCCTTATAGAACACTGCCTTAACCTAAAGAAACTTGACTGGTTAGAACTACCAAATATTCTCAAACTTAACCAACTCTCCGAAGCATATAAAATCATCAAGGAACCTGAAAAACTCCCTCACTAGACAATCTACTGACCCCTACCTCAACCTAAGTAGTCTCCTCTAACAGATTACTGGTCCAAACTATCAAATCCAACAATATGGGAGGATGCTCTCTATGCTAATTCTATAGGCAAGGTATGGAACTCCCTACCTAACAACCTAAGACCTTTCTCAATTCAAGAAAAATCTTACCCAATTCTTTAAGGAACATTGGATATGCCCTCGTAAACCCAGGCTAGGTTCCTGTCAACTATAACTCATCCTACACTACTTGAACAATTTGGATATCTTCTCAATTTCTTACTCCAACTGACTATTAATCCTACTCTACTGTAATAAAAGTTTCTTTATCATCCCTCAGAACTCTAGATAAACAATGAACTGGAATCTCGCAATAGTACTTTAAAGTCCCTTGAACTGCACTAGTTTTCACTAGTTTTTTTCCTCTTTAGAATTGTATTTTAACTGTTATTCTGCTATCATCAGTTACATGAATGTAGATAATACGTCAATGTGCATATTTTTTCTACCATATATGTAATGTGTAAACTTATATGTATTTTCTTTTGCAATTTGGAGCTTTTCTCCCCGGGCCTCCGCTGAAAATGGACATGTATCCAGTCGGACCATCCCGGTCAACAAATGTAAAATAAAATAAATAAATAAAATAATAAATAGTTCATGCTCTGGTGTCACCCATCTAAAATACTGTAATGCTGTTCATCTGGAACTTCCCAACACTGACTTTGACTGTTTGCAGATACTACAAAACTCACACTGAAATTGGCATTTTGAAGCTGCTGCAAAACTACCGCAGAGTATTTACTGACTTATTACTTACCATCGTATTCTACCTGTTCTGACTACCACAGAGTATTTACTGACTTATTACTTACCATCGTATTCTACCTGTTCTGACTACCACAGAATATTTACTGACTTATTACTTACCATCGTATTCTACCTGTTCTGACTACCGCAGAGTATTTACTGACTTATTACTTACCATCGTATTCTACCTGTTCTGACTACCGCAGAGTATTTACTGACTTATTACTTACTATCGTATTCTACCTGTTCTGACTACCGCAGAGTATTTACTGGCTTATTACTTACCATCGTATTCTACCTGTTCTGTAGTTTGTAGTGGCTCCCAGTCATTTATCATATTTACTTACAAATCCATACATACATGAATCTAATTCCCACCTAGCTGGGGCTTGTAGGGTCACACTGCCCTCCCTAGGTGGTGTGCTCTACCTCATAGGGGCTGATGGCAGTTATACAGGTGTGGTTGGAGATCTCAGGTTACTGTGCTTTAGCATATCAAGCCTGCATTTGTGGACCTACTACCAGAATGGATGAAGGAGTGTTTTTCACAGGCCTGTTTCCACAGACCTTTCAGTCAGAATGTGGTCAATCAGGTCAGCCCTCTGCTTTCTTTTAACAACATTGACTCAAATTTACCTCACATTAACCCTGTAGTTAACATTCTGCTTTCTTTAAGACATTTGCTTACATATCAGTTTTGGCACAAGTAACATTTTTTTGTCATTGATTGATTTATTTATGGGCTTTATCATCCAGTACTTTACATACTTATACTTGTATTCTGCTGATTTATCTATTTAGATGTAATTAGATATTTTGATTTTAGTTTTCAAGCAATTCAACTCATTTAAGTGAATTTCCAAGTTTAGTTCAAAATGGTTTGTGTTGTAGTTTAGAAATTTGCTGAATGCTGATAGTTTGATGTATGCTAACTGAAAAAATATTAATTTAATCTTTAAAACATCTCTGGCATTTTAACATCATGCTATCAGTGGTTGTTATAGAAGCAAAACATGAATGACATTCCATGATTTGTGCTATCTTGTAGTAGAATGAGTGAAGAGTACTTAACCATTTGTGTGTTTTCAACTTACTGTCAGTAAAAAGCTCAGTAAAATATCAGCTACAGAACTTTAAACAATACATTTAGGTTTGCATTTTGGAAGAGATAAAAGAAGTGCCCAGGATAGAAAACGGGGTCTATATCATAACATCGAAGTCACAAAACTTCGAATGTTATAATATCGAACCCAAAACCTCAAAGATTGACAACAGTGAAGCTGCAGAACATCAAATTATTTCCCAGGGAAATAATTTGGTGGGCCATTTCCGTGGCTTCGCAATTTCCTCCACTGTGGTGCAGTCTCGGAGTTGGTATATTTAAGTAGGGGGGGTGGAGGCCACATTAGACATAGTTTGTAGTGTTTGTGTGTTTCGTGTTTTGTGCTGGAACAGCGATTGTTTTCCCCTGGGAAAAACAATCGCTGTTCTCAGCTTTCATTGTTTTAAGTTTTCGCAGTTAACAGTTCAATGTTATTGTATTGGATGTTATCACGTTTCGATCTTGCAATATAAACCCTAGAAAATTAATATGTAGTTATGCAAACATTATCATAGTATCTGAAACTCACATTATTTTACTTATCAATGCTTTTGCAATACAAAAATACATTTTTAACTTTCTCCAACATATATTTTATTGCAAATCTAATGGGAACAATATGTCTCACTGTTTTACTTTTTAATACAGTGACTACGTGCTCCATCAGGTTTTAAAGAAGTTTCTTTGCACATTAAATTGCCTGAATTAGTTCTAAGGGTGCCAAATAACAATATCTGCTGCTGTGAAACAGAAGGCATGCATAAGGATCAAGGTGAGTAAATTATGATTGACTATCATTAACAAAAGACTGACCTTGTAAAATGAAAAACACTTTTTTTTTTTTTAAATAAACCTGGTAAAGCTGTTAGGAACTAGTTCTAGTCCAGCAAGAAAGTTCACATCAATACATCTGGGGTGCATTTGTCTTTAGTTTCTATGCTGATTTTATTTATTCACTGTATGGATAAGTTGACTGATGTGTCTGTGACTAATAATTTTATTAGATACTCAGAATTATTCACACATGTGGTTAAAACTCTTTCTATAGTCAGCAGACGAGAATGAACATGGCATTTTAGTATACCCCATTCCCATATGCTTTAAATATGCAATGGAATTTAAAGAAATGCATATACTTTTTCATGAAAGAGAATGTTAAAAACAATTCATTAGCTAACATTTTTTCTCAGTGTTTCTCAGGCTTTGGGTAGTTTTTTTTTCCATATTTTGTGACCTTCTGTTTTCTGTACTGATGTGGGAATACTATGAACGTACCATGACTTGAAATAACACAGTAGACATGAACAAATTGTGTAGAAAAATATCTGATGTGCTGGATAGATTCTAGATACTCATTCTAATTTTGGCATCAGGCTACATTCTGATTTCTTATATTCTGTGAAGCTTTTGCTAAATACACTTCCTGTAATTAAAGCTTACCGTCACGAGACAATGTTGCAGAAATTTCCAAGCGAAAGAATGCACAGCTAGCAGATGGGTAAAATGTATTCATCCCGATTACATTGCTTGTCCTCTAAAGCACAGAAAATAATGAAAGCACAGAGATAATGAAGCAGCAGGCAGGCAGTGCTAATGCTGCTTGTTTATAATGTACCTTGGAGTTAGCATGCTGTCCATCTGTCATTGCAGTGATTGAGTAATACATGGACAAAAGGGTGCTTACTATTCAATGAAGCTGGAGTTCTCTGTGGCATTCTGGTTTAAATCTAATTTTGTAGTACTGCAATTCTTGGGGCAGTAATTTAACTATTCAACATAAACCATGCAGTTTAACCCAAGGCACAGAGCTCTGACAACTGGTACATATGATTGGAAGATGAGGTGTGAGTCTTTGTCTATGCATAGGAAGTGCTTTCCATCAGCAAATGTTAATATGATAAGAAATTTGGATAATTTGCAGGGCTATCATACTGGTGGATGAAATTTGATTTCTTGAGTATGAGTCACTCAAGGCTCAAGAACCTGAGGACTGGAGCACTTTTGTGGAAAGAAAATAATTGCTGGTAGAGATACTCTTCTTCTGGGCAACATCCAGGAAGGCTTGCACCCCTGAGTTTTTTGGGGGGATTAGAGTTTGGGGATTCTGAGGTTTCATCTTCAATGACCCATAGCGGAAGCAGTTTGCAGCATTAACATAACTGATTAGTGTTTTTCACAAATGGAAACTCACCTGTTATTTTGCCATTATACCCAGGCAACTGGACATATTCAACATATCATGTTTGCAGCTTGTACGCAACAGGGCAAACTGAGGCCTGAATACTAAGCAAACAAATAAGCAGAATGAAACAAAATCATTCATCCATCAGCTAATGCTTAATGTTTATCATAATGGAATGACGTGGCCATAGTGGAACAGCAAAGTGGGAACTATCAGTGGGGCACATTGAATGTATGCATTGTCTAATCTTCTGTTTAATAATGTGCCACAAACATTATGCTTAATGTTTTATTGTGCAACCTATGGCTTTATAGCACTTACAGTACTTGGGAGGGGGCATAATATTTAGCACAGGGCATACACATGGGAGGATTTGATGCAGGTGGAATGGGGTGGGGGGCAGGCAGGGAGCTGTATCCTCACAAGAAAATACTTTGCAATCAAATTTAATTTGCTACATATTCTGACAGTTAGAAAAGAGTGGTTGAGAGTGGTTGATCTTTTTGGGATCAGTAAGGATATGTAGTGGGTCAAACAAATATACCAACTAATTTATACACACACACACACACACACACACACACACACACACACACACACACACACACATATATATATATATATATATATATATATATATATATATATATATATATATGTATGTATATTATGCACATATTTGTATGTGTGTATGCATATTGATACGGATATATAGATATCTATATGCATATTGATATAGATATATAAATAATCTGTTGGCATGCATGAGAGTGGGTTCATTTTGCCAATAGTACCTGTGCCATATAACTATTTTAAGTGATTTGTTAAACTAAGACGTATGTCATTTTATATATAAGCATTTATTTAGTTACACCATTGTTTTCTATTTATATTTTGTAAACTGAAATTTTCATAATTTATTGATAAAATATATTATCTGCAGCTGAGTCTCCCTCCAATGATCAGCAGTCATGGAGATCTTTTTGGTTAACTGCAGTTGAGTGCTTTGTCCCCAACCACCCTCCCCTCCCCCGTTGCACACACATGCACATTCACACTCATGGAGTCATTCATAACTTTCTTTCATAAAATTCTTTCATAATGTTCATTCATAGAAATACAATATGTGCAAGCAAATATTGAACCCAAATGCAATAATCACTGTACTTTATCATTCATGAAAGCCCATATTTGTTCTTCCATACATGACTTACACATGTAATGTAAGAAATTTAGATTCAGGAAAAATGTTAAACTCTATGACAGTCTTACTTAGGTTGCAAGTATATAAATACAAACTGCAAGGTGAAAATAACAGCAGGATCTATCAGAAAATACAGTGTATCTATTATAGTATGACTGCATGTGCTATATCTACATCTGTATCTATCTAGCTAGCTGTGTGAGTATGTCTGCATGTTTCTACCCCCTGCAGCCCTCACCCTATGGTGCTTATAGTCTAACTGTGAGAGAGGTGAATACTCTGCAATATCACAGTCTTCAAGTTAGTATACATTTCCCTGTTTGCAGTTTCTTTTTCACAATTTGCAGGATCACATTTATGGTCCTTAAATATTCTAAAGGCATCCATCCTGAGCTTATCTGAAACAATCCTGTGTTGCTTTGTAATTTATTGATCTTTACTGTTAAAAAGAGGTGTAACTGTGAATGATAGTAAGCAGAAGCTACTGCACCCATTTGGAACCAATGTAAAGGAATTCCAGCTTTTGTGTTACTTTCACAACTGGAACATTCAGAAGAATGAATTTATTCTACCTGATTTAATATTTAGCTGTAGATTGTGTGATTTCTCTCGTAGAAGTTGATTTATAATTTCTGCGAATTCTGTGGTTACTGATTTTGATTATACTTTTCTTTTATAATTCTTTAATCAGTTCGGGCTGAAACTGATTTATTTAAATGAATATACTGTTAATGTTTTGCTAAAGCACAAGTATCTTGTGTAGTGTAATAAATGCCACGTATATTTAAAGGTAACACCTGACAACAATGGTGATCTGTGTTCCTCATGGCGGAAGCTGGATGATTTGCTAACAATTGTTAGAAGTAAATCTAGACTTACTGACGATGATTGCACTTGTTTAATTGGCACAGCTTGAACTGTTGTTACATCTATTAATGATAAACAACAAACAGGACATATTTAGGAAACAAAGTATCTATTGTCAATAAAAATCACTCAACCCCTACTGAACAAGATAATACCCTTGGCAACTGTGGATTTCTGTATGCCCTTATTCAGCAATCTGAAGATTCAGAACATATAGAAGGAAAGAAAAAAAGAAAGAATGAAGGAGTTCACAACAAATAACAAGAAAAAAAAACTAATTGTCTATAAAACAAAGAAAATACATACTACAAGGGACACTGCTTTGTTATGTAACACACAGGTATTGGAGAATGATAACATGTATCTACCAGAATCCCTTCAGGCTACAGAAAAAGGCATCATTTTTTTCAAAAGAGAAGGCTGAAAAAACAGACAAGGGACAGGTAAAAGAGAAGAAATCAAAATTGACCATGGAAGGACTGGAAACCAGTACTGTAAGAAAAAGAAGAGAAAGACAGAAGTCGACAACATGGCGCAACTGTTGATGTACAAAGCCTGCTGAATGAGAATTGTAAGCTTGTTAATGTAATAAGTAATGAATACCATAGGATTTCTTTCCAACAATTGATAGAGCAGATATTACTGAATTAGAATTTGAAAATTCTTCAGATCTGGTCAGAAAACATATTATTTTAATTGGAGATTCATTTATTAGAGGAAGTGATACTTAGAGAAGATAATGAACATTGAATAGTGTTATGCTTGCCCGGAGCAAAAAATAGAGGATGTGAGAAAGGCCTTAGAGCACCTTAATCTAAGGAAGTACAGATTTGTTTTGTTCATGTTGGTACAAATGATCTCATCTACAAGGAGTCTCTGATTGTTAGTAGGGAGCTTACAGCCTTCTTAGATGGCATATTTTGTACTGGTGTTAAGATGTATTTTTCACAAATCGCATATAGAAAGGAGAGTAAGGTCACTGTGAATGAAAAGATTTCTACTTAAATACCCACATGAAAAAATGTCCCATTTTAAAAAATGGAAATGCTTACAACATCCAAGACTAATTTTAGGCACACATGTTTAGACGGGATGGGATGCACTTATCAAGATTAGAGAAGATAATTTTTGTACTAGATATTTTGCAATATTTCTCCAACACAAGGCAGGATTTTTGCCAGGTCAAAAATTGTACAGTTCACAGATAGCAACATTTGATGCATTTCTGATGTTTTTTAATGCTAGGAGCATTAACAATATGTTTTTTAATTGGAAATGTTGCTACATTCCCATAAAATTGATATTGTTATTGTTTGTGAAACATGATTAAAGAACAATGGCTGGAAATCAGCTCTGTCAGCCTGCAGATGTTTTTACTGTAACAGACAATCTAACAAAAAATAAGGTGGTAGTGTTATGGTAGGGATTAAAGATTATTATGAGAACTGTGATTCTTACATGTTAAATGATAACACCAATACTGTAGATTGTGTAACTGTGATAATGAAGACAACCCTAGAACATAATACAATTGCTGGAGTGCATAGATCACCAAAGTCAAGTGCTGATACTTAGAGGAATTCATACATTTCTTGCATGAAACACAGGAGGGAAGAATAATTGTGGCCAGGGACTTTTTACCAGAAACAAATTGGGATAATATTGATTCAACAACATTAGTTAAGAAGTTATTTGCATTGTTTGTTCAGGAACAATAATTGCTTCTGATTATAAAAAAAATCAACCAGGGAATGGAACATACTCGACATCATTTGTGTTCCAAAAGAAATTACTGTTCCTTCATGTCAGGTTTTACTACCATTTATATGCAGTGATTATGGAGTTATAAAGATTAAATTTTGCTAGAGAATTCTGCCAAACTGAAATCTAAGCCAATGCACAGAGGAATAATGACATATTTTATGGAAGCAAAACAGTTACTATGTAAAACTAATTAGAGTGATGAATCGAGTGGGAGATATGCCGAAGGACTATGGAAAGTTTTGAAGGAGAAATTGTTTGAATGCAAAGAATCAAAAGATGTTTAAAATCAAGATCTATACACACAATGTCAGAAGGAAAGGTTTCTGTAATAATATACTTGATTAAGGTGAGAAACAAAAATATAAGAAATGAAAAGAGGTCAAACTACAACTTTGAAAACTGAAATAAATAATCTGAACAGACAAATTAAATATAGTGTGAGACAAGATCAAGAAAAGTTTGAAGAAACTTTATATAAAGATATAGATACATAAGATGTAGTAGGAGTAAAATCATACAAACTGATAAACTGTGTGCAGATTCTAAAATTTATTCTCAGACACAACAGCTTATATATTTACAAAATCCAAAACAGTTTGGATCCAATAAGGTGGTGATAAGTTTTCCTAGTGACATCCAGGTAACCTCAGATACTGAAATCAAATTAGATTACACGGAAAAATAACTTCCCAAACTGGATCCAAACAAAGCACAGGAATGAGATGGAATTAGTGGTAATGATCTGAGGATGGCATGAACTTCCAGTACCATTATATTTATTATTTACTAGATTGCAAAAATATGGGGAGCTTCCTCATGATCAGAGACATGCACTTGTTAAATCTGTCTTTAAGGTTAAGGGAAATAGGACAGGGTCATACAGAACCATAAGTTTACTTTCATGTTATGGAAAAAGTGGAGAAACTTTTATTCGATAAATTATTGCCAGAACTGGAAACATTGGGACTTGAAACCTTACATCAGCATGAGTATGTTGAAAATAGATATATTGCCACCTATAACATGATGTTCTATAGCAATATAATGACAGCTATAAATAACACCTATGAATGAAAACTTGCACTGTGGTGCAATTTATATAGATTTAACTTCAGAATTTGATAGGGTCATATGCAAAAAAAAACTGATTAATAAAATGCAATAACTAGGTATTGATGTACTTTTGATAAGATGGATAGGTGCAAGGCTTACAAATTGCATGGCGCAGTGGTGCAGCAGTAGCATTGTCACCTCACAGCAAGAGGTTCTTTGGCTCGATTCTCAGCTGGGGTGCCTTCTGTGTAGAATCTGCATGTCCTTCGGTTTCCTCCCACATTACAAAGACATGCATCTGGAGCATTCCTCCCAGGGCTCCACTGAAAATTTGCTTAATTTCAAGTCAGGCTTTCCTGGTAAACATATATTAAATAAATAAATACAGTAATTAGACAGATGAAATGTGAGGTTACAGTTGGGGTATCCCATTGTGCTGTATTCTAAGCCCATAGTTGTTTAGATTGTATCTTTCAGATCTATCTTTTTTTACCTGAGGTGTTCTACAGTCTATGTGCACATGACTTGAAAATGGGTAAAATGATTACATGTTACAGATGGAGCATGTCTGCAAATGTACTTGACTAAATTAACCATTTGAGCACAGTAGAATAATATGCTGATACATACGTCAAAAACTAAGCATATGAGATTTGGGAGAGGTAGACTGAAAGGTAAATACTTATTGCAGCACATACATTTTGAAACCTGTAGATTCATTTAAGGACCTGGGTATATGGGTAGATTCAGCTTTGAGTTTTTCTAATCATATCAACCTATTGGTTATTGATAGTTATGGAACTATAGGTTACATAAAATGGTGTATAAAGTCTAGGAAATCAGAAGTGAAGAAGTAATTGTTTATTAGTTATATTGGAGCCAAACCTTAGTATAGAATAACAAAATGGAAACCTTATAAAAAAACAAGTATGAGTAAACTGAAAATAGTACAGCACAAATATACTAAGGGTATCAATGGAAGTGAAAATTTAAGTTATTATGAAAGACAAAAATATCTGAACTTGTAGAGTGACTCATATAGATATTTAAGAGGAGATCTTATTCAGGTATATTGGGCATTAAAGCAACCACTAGTGTAGATATTTTTAACAAGAGCCTGGGCACTTATTATTGGGAACTGTTTTTGTATATTGATAAGCTAGAAGAACATTATTGCCCATGCATGAAATATTTGCATGTATGTATATATGTATGTATGTATGTATGAAGGTTAGTAGTACATTTATTCATAATGGGTTACTCACTTGCATATGCACCATGTACCAGCTGATATCCACATGTGCAATCACATATCAGTTCTGAAGCATTACAGTGCTGTTCTTTTGGAATTGTTTGCAAGCCTTTTCTATGCATTTGAGGTCCTATGCAGTAAAAACTATGGCCATGAATTTGGCTTAGTTGAAGTATGCACCGTATCTTCAACTCCACACATGGCTCAGGAAACATCAGCAAGATCAGTTATTTAATACCAAGTGAACCATTCTTTCCTACATTATTTTATATAATTTCTGTGGTCAAATACAATGGGAAACAATAATTTGTTGGGGTAATTTGAAATAATTGCCAGAGAATGTCGTTTAACCATTGTCAGGTTATCAAACCTCAACTATCTTAACATATTTTCTCATAAAGCTTGTATAAAGAACTCCAATATCACATTTAATTTTGGTCAAAAGGAAACTATTTAACTGACTGTTGTCATTCTATTTCTCACAGTCAGACCTGAGACATTGCAGTTGTGGTTATTATTTATACTTTCAGTAAAGTATAAGATAAGCCTGATTTTTAAACATCTGGGAAGTATCTGCAGGCCATGGACACTGTTGTCTGGTTTGGGTCCAAAGGCTCTTTACAGCACCAAAGGGAAAGCTGCTTTTATTGTATTGGTATGACTTCTTGATATATGGTTTCCTAGCCATCCTCAGAATTATAAGCACTTCCTTGGTAGATGTGTGTGAAGGACTTGAATGCTGAACCACACACACTTTCAGCCTTAAGGTTTTCAGGTCGGGGGCTTCACTGAACCCTTTATCTAAGATAAGAGCTCCATACATATAGGCAGTGATGCATGTTCCATTTTTTCCATGCTAAGTAGGAGATAGAAATCAATGCAGCCTTTGCCAAAATGGCACTATGGCTATCCTCCCGTATCTTCTAAATTACTCTGAGGGGAAGAGGGATAGTAGAAAAAGTGTGAAGAAATATATCTACCTAACTGATTGTGAAGGAATCGGTTGCATAGGCCTATGAGATTGATTGCATTATGCAGTATTGTTTTGATAACTGTGTGTTTTCTAGGGAAGCAAAAGGGTCTCCTTCTGGTGCAGCCCACCTGTGATACAAGCCCAGAAATATATCCCTGTTCAGTTTCCCTTCCTCTTCTAACGCAGAAGGAATAGAGCACTAGTCTATAAAGCCATCTCAGCCTATCAGTATGTGGTGGAATCTCTTCCAGTTAAGGTTTCCCAGACTTCTTTCCAGATTTTCTTCTCTTGGATTTTGTGTTTAGAGGTGTCTGTGGCTCAGGATCTTTCTTAGAGGAAGAGAGCAGGGAGGTTTTCCTCAGAGAAGGAGTTTTCCGGATTTCTTGAATCTTGCACTTTTTCTGCATTTTCTACTAGGTCTGTCAAGAGTACCTACATGATATTTGAATTGGAGCACATGTTTTAGTCGTTTATCAAGGCTCAAACCAATCTGGGTATCTTCCTGTGCCCTCTGTATCTATGGTGAACAGGGAAGATCTGTTGGCATCAACATCTCAAGTTTCTTCCATGGATCTTATTTTGATGCTTGAGTGTTAGAAATGACTGCCCTTCCAGTGCATTCTATGTCTGCATTAAGAGATCTGCATCCTTCACTACAGACGTCGTTGATTCCAACAATTTCAACCACCATTCCACTGATACTGAGTGTTTAGGTGCTGTGAGGTTGGCATGGAGGGTTTGGTGTCAGTGTTGGCTCCAAAGGGGACAAGGTCATTTTCCCTATCCACATCTTCAGCATTCAACTTTTCAGTACAGAAACAAGTTTTGGGGCTGACTGTAACCTCTGGGTTAACATCCCTTGGTGCCAGAACCTTATTCTAATGCTTCTGGGTTATTGTCAGGTTCAGTGGTAGCGTCTTCAGTTCAGACAGGCACAACATTGGCATTTAAATACTTGGAGAAATTAACCTGTCTACTCAGTCAGATAAAGGGGCCATGCCATTAGCTTCAGCTCCACCTCTTACTACCCAACAGTTTGAAACATTGGACTTTGATAATGAATCCCAGAGATAAAGGGTTCTGAAAGGTTACCCTCTGAATGTGCCCAGGAAGAGGATGTGTAAAATGAGACACATCGACTATCCAAAAGCATCTCTCACATCAGATTCAAATCTCATTGAGGGGGAAAAATCGCCACAGTGTCCTCTAGATGTCCCTAAATTTAGGGAAATATTAGATCTATTGAAGCTTAAAGGTGCTTGGTCTGTATACCCCCTGCCCTCAACTCTGATGAGAAAATTCTGATGGGAGGTTTTTCAGACCGCCCAATCTACATCTTGGGTAGTTTCCCTGTGGACTGCATGATTGGCCTGTTTGTGGAATAGGCTTAGTGAGAACCTGATGTGTCTGAGCCCAGTCCAAGAAAACCTGAAAAGATATTTCAGTCTCTCAAGGTCAGTAATATTGGATTGCTTGCAGACTCTATGGTAGGATTTGCAGTGACAAAGAGGGACCCTCAGACAAGAGGCTGGCAGTTCATCTGCATGATAGGGGTGTACTGGCAATAGGCCCGATGGAGAAGTGTACCTTTGTGTCAGGTACTTCTGCTAAAAGATATCTCAATTACCTCACATGCACATAAATCACTCCCAGTGATATTTAGCTAAATAAAATTTGAAATCACTAAGAAAACCACCGAGCCCTGGCACTCACAGACTGAGGCACAGATATCAGATGTGCTGAACACTTTTAACTTTTTTATGTTCCTTCTTCTTAATGCAGCTGATGGGGCAGCTAGAGCTGCTGGGACAGGCATCATGACCAGACTTTGTGACTTCATGGAGCACTTTAAGGCATCAATCACCAATGTCCCCTTCAGTGGGTCTTCCCTCTTTCTACCCATGGTGAAGGAGAAACTGGTTAAGCGTGAGTAGGATGATAAATCTTTGTCTGCTGTGAGAGTTAAATCTGTGGTCCCGCAAAGATCTTTCTATAGGAACCAGAAGCACCCCAAGGCTTTATGCTTCAAAAATTCTCAATGGCAGCCCTTTGATTAGTTTCTTAACAGAAGCTCCCACAGCTGAGGGAGCCCCTGCAGTAGTCACTTCCATAGAAGTGAGGTAGTCCACTGGACCAGGAATTCCATGGTGCTTTACAAGGAAAACAACAGCAGAACTTACAAGACTCTGCCTGGCTGCCCCTCTCTGCAGCAAGTTACAGACCATCTCTCCCTAGACCAGGAAAAATGTCTAACTGTTACATAAGGCAGGCAGGTCATGAAGATAGTAAACTGAGGCCATACCATTCTCTTATAGGTTCATGGGTAAGTATTAGGCTAGTTGCCCTTGAGGTCTATTTTAAGACTAGGCAATTTCCCTTTTTGTGCATGAATTAACATATCCCCTTTGCTTAGAGACTGGCCTTACCCATCCCATGGTTGATTATTATATATTACCCCCTAATGAGCATACAAGATCATACAATAGATAATTTGAGGGGACATATGCATGGGATAAAGCATTTAGGAGCAGTCCCTGTCCATTAGTATTACAGTGGGAAGTCCTGGGGTACATTTTTGTTTTTCCTATCCATAAATCCAAATTGTGCTTGAATATAGACAGGGATGAACTTTGTTTTATATGGATGGGGAGTCTGTTCCACAGCAGTGGTATTGTCTATGGGATAAATCCTGTCTCTCTAAACTGTTCTGTTGCTGTTATAAAATAGGTTTAGATCCCTAGACCAAGTACTTCTGATGTCATTTGACTTGCTGATGTGCAGTAAATCCATCAGTATTGGATCAGAGGATGCCTTATATTCCAGACACAGGTCTCCTTTTGGCAGTCTGTGGGATACCGAGTATAGTAGCAGGGCAGTGAGTCAGCCCATGTAGGACATGTTGTTTAGATCTTGTACCCTTTTAGTAAGGTATCTCTATAGGTGTTCCAGTTGTTGCATGTGTCTAGACAGATACATGCCAAAGGGGACATTATAGTCAATGACTGGGCTAATGATGGCTGAGTAAATGGGGACAATGACATCCCCTGGTCTAGACACAATTTCCTTTTGGAACTACTCAAATTAACCTGCCAATCCAACATCCCATCTCATCAGAAGAAGATGGTGAAAACAGAAGTTATGAACCTTCTTTCAAAAAGAACCATTGAAGAGGTCCTACCAGACTAGACAGGATCTGGAGTTTATTCAAGATTTGTTTTGGTTCCTATGAAAACTCAGGGCCATAGGCCAATATTAAAACTCAGCAACTTGAACTTCCATGTCAAGGAAATCAAACTGTGTGTGATCATGGTAGTATCCATCCTTTATGTGCCTACAGGAAGGAGATTTGATATTTTCACTGGACCTTCAAGATGCATATCCACACATCACAATTAATAAAGCTTTCAGAGTATGTCTGTATTTTCAAACAGCTGCCAGTCATTATCAGTTCTATCCCTGCCATTTGACCTCAACACAGTCTCCAGGGTGGTCAGCAAATGTATGACAGTTGTTACATCTCACATGAAACTTTGGGGGAATTTGCATTCTCCCTTAGTTGGATGACTGGCTTATAGTCTCGACTTCCAAGGAGTCATTGGAAGAAGCAATGAATTACTCACTACAGTCATGTCTATCCCTAGAACTATCAGTCAACAACACAGTTGGAGCATTACTGCAAGTGACTTTTTAGGCTGCCATCTGGACACAGTAGACACGTTTGCAGACTCCCTCAAGTCAGGGAACAGCTGATAATTCACACCTGTTGGTCTGTTCAGTTCCCACCTTGCTCACATGCTCTGAAAGTGCAAGGCCTGATGGCTGCTGCCAGCCATCTTGCAACCCATGCAAGACACTACATGAGAGTGCTACAGTGGACCCTGAGGGTACAGTGGATGCAACTAGACAAGGACAAGTACAACATAATTTGTCTATCCAGCTTATGCAGAAATCACTTATAATGATGACTACACACCCAGAATCTGACCACCGTATGCACCTTTGTTCTACCCTTACCAGTGGCTACAGCTACCACATATGCATTTTCCCCTAGGATGGGGGGGTGGACATTGTACAGGGCAGACAGTCAAAGGAACATGGTCCCAAAAGGAGGCCTGTTTGCAGATCAGTATCCTCCTTGCACTGCATGCTTTCTAGAACCATCTTTACCAGGGTGTAATAACAGTCTGCATGTACAGCATGGTAATGATGACGTATGTCATCAAAAATGGTTGGCATCACTTCTTACTCCCTTTATCCAGAGTATTGGAACTGGTTATGTCCTCACAATATATTCTCTTGCAATGCACATTTCTGGCCACATCAGCTGTTAATTGCACACACTCGGCAGATATATTCAGATGCTTCACAAGTGCTCCCTCAACTCAAAGTGGCATGAATGATCTTCTGACATTGGGGGACAGGTTTGTTGTGACTTATTCACATCCCCAGCCAACATCAAACGCAGCAACAATTTTTTACCCTTTTCCCTCGAAAGGGACAGACTCCAAAGGAAACGTGGTGCATCAGTGATTACCAGACTTCCTTTATGTCTTTTCACCACTTCCACTGATTTCCAGGTATTTAAGGAAAGCCAGATTGTGCAGAACAACACTCATTCCCATTGTCCTATTTTGGTCTCAACAACTTTGCTGCTCATGCTTTGGTCTCACCTCAAGAAAAAAAACTGTACTTCTAGAACTTCTAGAGCCCCTTCCAGATCTGCTATCCCATCTGTCCAACAGGACCACCCGACATCACCCAGACATCCGACACTTGTTTTCATGACACTGGATAAATTCTTGCACTCTTCTAGCTAGTTATTACTTAACAACTAGATACACTGCATCACACTTAACCTTTACTGAATGAGTTTCATCACATGGTATACACTGCAAATAAAACCTTTCTGTAAGGAAATGTAAATGGTGCACATAATAGCTAGGTTAACTCCATGCTAATGTCTTCATAATTGTTATTTTTTTCTCTGTTTCTGTGTCCTAATTTCAAGCTAATGCCTCTGATAGCAGTCACATTATTCTCTGCTCCTATATTGCATGGTTATCACTGTGATATGTAAATGTTATTACTTTAAGTTTGCTTTATTATTCTGTGTAAATTTACTGTACATAACTTGCGCGCGGTCTGTGCCTGATTGTATCTAAAAAGGGTCTGTAGACCAGTCAGTCTACCCGGTTATAAAATTATAATTAATTAAATAAATAAATACATCTGAAGACTTTTTTTTTTCATTTATATTAATGCTTAGGAACCCTTTATTCCCACATAGGGTGGTCCAAAATATTACTACCACAAAAAAGTCATATACAAGTAAGTTGTACTGGGGGGAAATTCGAAAAGGGTTTTCCTCATGGAAAATTCAATGAGATTTAGATCCTTTTTTCACCTCACATTCCTTCAGTTTTACAGTTCTCTCCTCACCGTTTGACATGGGCTGTACATCATCCATTATCAAAGTACACTTGATAACTATCTCTAACTTAACCAAGATTTCAAATCTTCAGTCATTAGCATCCTAGAGATATGTAAGGCCTTCCTAAAATGGACCTTTCTACCTTGCCTTTTTCAAGGATCCCATCACTCCTTGAGATATTTTCTTGCTCTTGGACAAGCTAACTCACCATCCATTGAAACTAGCAAGTTCAGCTAATCTGAAATTTCTTTCTCTGAAAACTCTCTTCCTAGTCGCTGTCACATTAATCAGAGAAGTTGCTGAACTGCAGCCTTTTTGCCTCCCTACATGTTTATTTTTTTTTGTCACAAAGACAGTGTCTCTTCGAACCAACCTGTCCTTATTGTCTAAGATAGCTTCAGAAGCAAACATTAATCAAACTAGTCACCTTCCTGTATATTTCTTCAGTTCTCCAACAGAGGGGAACATCTGCTTCTTTGCCTTGATATGTGCAGTCAGTTGAGTTTTTATGTGCAGTAAACCAAGCAAGACAGAAAGCATGTATCCTTTGCACCAGCAAGAATATGAGAAAAAGCATCCAAAGTTACTCTCTCCAGATGGCTGACTGTATTTCATATTTGCATGGCAATTGTAATAAAACACTTCCATCCAAACCAAAAGCACATTTTAATGGATCAATAGCCATATCATCTGCCCTTTTCAGAAATTATTTGGTAGGTGATATTTGTGCACAGCAACGTGAGCTTCTCTGCATACTGGTACATGACATTATAAACTGGATGTTGTACCTAAACCAAGGTCTTCCTTCAGGACCACTGTACTCCAGGGTATTCTGTCATGATGCCCCTCAAGATGTTTAGCTGGTAACTCTCTCTACCCATTGAAGTGGACACAATGGATAGTTTCAAATACTGCAGTTATGTACTTAATTTAATGTTGGATCTTAATTATATGTATCCCTTCATATCTCTCCAAATTGTCACTTTTCTTCTTCAGCCAGACATTACACACCTATCAAAGTCTGTCCAGTCCAGTCCAGTCACATTTAGTATGCTTAGCTTGTACCATGATAGTCTGGTTTTGCTAATCTCTGATGTTAGGGTGGAAGCTTGTTATGGGGTCTATATTAGAACATAGAAAGTTTAATAGTTCGAATCACTAAAGGTTGACCTTTAATGATCGAACCATTAAAATTTCGAATGTTCCGAAAAAATAAATTAAAAAAAAAGAAAATCTAAAGGGTGTAGGCAGGGGGCAAGCCCCCCCACACCCCCCGCTACTTAAATATACCAATTCTGAGACCACACTACATTGAAGTAACCGAAATCTCCCATTACGGAGATTTCTGTTTACCCGTTTGACGTTCTGCACTTTCGCTATTCTCATGTTGACAATGTCAGATTCGACATTTTCGGCTTTTGAGAATATAATAGATAACCCTTGATATGAGTTGTAGAGGTGGTGTATTTTGGGACACAGAGGAGGAGCCCCAGCTGTGAGAAAGAGATCTGTTTGCCTGATAGTGATCAGTCCCACACAGTGAAGCAGATAGACATGGATACTGAAGATTCAATGTTATGATAAGTATATAACTATCATTTTTATTAAAATGTTGTTTTTTTCACTAAACCAGAATGATTTTTACTTATAAATACTGATACGATTATTACAATAGTCTGATTAAAACATATTTCCAGTTTTGCAAATGCAGACTGCATTTGGAAATATGAATTTAGAAAAATGAGTTCAGTATTCCAGTAACTTTTATTATTAAAACATCAATTTTATTATTCTTAAAAGCAATTTATTTACTCGTGATAATCCACACTTTCATAATTAAATCAGTTCAGATGTGGTGCTAAAGGCAATTCACTGCCAAGCACCAAAGATTTTTTGTATTAAGATAAGTAAAAGATAATCTTTTTTTTATAAAGCAGCAGGCTATTTTTATACTTATATTTCTTATTTACACTGGACATCTGATGTGCTAAGAAGCCAAATATTTGACAAGCTTGATTGATAACTGAAGCTAGTTCTCCCCTAGGGCCATCATGCAAGCATACGATTTATTTACCTTACTTGTGATTTATTTCTAAAGTTAGGGGTTACTGATAACATTTTCAGGTCACACTGGTTAGAAAAAAATACTAAACCTGACATCTTAATTCCCCCCAGGTAATTTCCATTGTACTGTAATAATCAGTGATTAATTTTTCACATGAAGAAGATGGAATGTATTATAATATACCATGTGGTATATACTGAAATCATGTATTGTTCTGACTACAACAGCTCTATTTAACAGTGCCAAAACAGAAATCACCTTTTTAAATTCATATGCATTTTCAAAATGAGAAATGGGTGGCATAAATGAATACAGACTTCAAAAATATTTGTGTCTGTATTCTTTGAAATCCTGAAAGCATTATATATATAAATAATACACTTACAGTTTGAATTATGTTCTTTTATCTTGTTAACAGGTATGATATTGTAACACTATGACTGCTGCATGAGTTTCATACCAACGGGTAACTTAAAGCATTTTATTGAGCAATATGCAGAGGTATTACGATTCTGCAGTGACATAATCATCATCATGAAAATTTTATCACTTAGAAATATGTTGAAAACTATACTGAGTGAGACAAATGCTGCAAGTCTAATAATATGGGAAGATGTTTCAGAGCGTGTATTTGGAGGTATTCATGCACATGTGTGAGCATGTGCCTAGACAAAGCCATGAAAGATGTGTGTGTGTGTGTGTGTGTGTGTGTGTGTGTGTGTGTGTGTGTGTGTGTGTGTGTTTGTGTGTGTGTGTGTGTGTGCGTGTGTGTGCATGTAATCTGGAAGTAGGATCCACACCTGTCGTTCATATAAAATGGGGTGGGGGGGTGAGAGACAATGAGGGATAATGACCTCTCCAGCCGAGAGAGGAAGTACTGTGGAGAGATAAACAAGTAGGTTTCTATACAGAATGGGAGACTGAATACCAAAGACATTGGCCTCTCATGTAGGAGAGGAACTGAACTTTTAGTTGCTTGCTAGATCTATATTTTGAATCATTTACATGGCTTGAGTTTTGAGTATCCTGAATAATGCTGCTGGAATGGTATGGCAGCGGTGTAAATAACCTGTACAACACAAAGTCACTATTGATAAATTAAACTGAAACCACACAAGTCTCCTGAGCATTTTATAACATTATAGTGTCTACGTGTGTGTGTGTGTGTGTGTGTGTGTGTGTGTGTGTGTGTGTGTGTGTGCGTGTGTGCACGTGTGTGTATGTGTCACTTAAATAAGCTCACCAGCTTAAATATCAACCCCTATGTCACAAGATGGGTTGCAAACTGGCTCAGGGATAGAACCCACATGGTCAGAATTGCAGGTGCCATGTCAGACTCTAAACCAGTTACAAGTGACATCCCACAAGGCTCAGTCCTGGGACCTCTCTTGTTCGGTATATATTTCTCTGAGGTACAGGCTAACACGGGAGGACTATGGCTGACCAAGTTCACAGATGACTGCAAACTGGGTGCCATAATCGACTCACCGACTGACACAAGCATCCTCCAAAAGGGTCTCACAGAGATGGATAACTGGTGCCAGAGCTATGGCCTAAAGCTAAATGCCAAAAAGTGCATAGTCATCCCCTTTGGGAAAAACAAAGTGCCCACAAATTACCACATAGGTGGTAATCCATTAAGTACGGAAGAAGTAATTAGGGATTTCGGGACCCAAGTAGATAGCAATCTCTCTTTTGACAATCACATTGCCAAAGTGGTTAGAAAGACCTTCTATATAGCCCACCTTATCATGAAAGGGTTCACATCTAGATCAACAGAGGTCATTGTGCCCCTCTACTCATCACTCATCAGGCCCAAAATTGAATACAATGCCCCATTTGGGATGTATCTTACCCGACACCTGCAGCAACTGGAAAGACCCCAAAAGTACCTCAACAAGAGGATCAAGGGACTGAAACAGATGACCTACGCAGTTAGGCTAAAGAAACTCCAGCTCTACTCAGTTGCTTACTGCCTACTCAGAGGTAATCTGTGCCTGACGTATAAAGCCATGTCCAAACCAGAATTAATGGACATGCTCCACCTCAGGAAATCCAAATCCCTTAGAGCTACATGCTCCAGGGACTTAAACCTCAGCACAGAAATAAATAGGACATGCTTGAGGGACAGATTCATATCCCAGAGGCTCCCCTCACTCTGGAACAAAATCCCAATCCATGTTAGGCAGAGCCCCTCAATGACCCTCTTCAACAGAAATCTTGACAAGTGGATGGGAGATCATAGGTTTACCCCTGGGATCTCTTCTGTGTCCCTACTAGACAGAGGCACAGTAAACTAATCTTAAAAGGGCTATCTTCTGTGACCTACTATACAGAGGCACAGTCAACTAATCTAAAAGGGTGGCGAAAGCCAAACATACTCTGGTTAGGCTTATAAATGCCCTAGGGCAGATAGCCTAGTATCAACCTATGAACCTATGAACCTATATATATCTATCTATCTATATATATATATATATATATATATATATATATATATATATATATATTTATATTATATCAGCACATACACACCTACAAACATAATATATAAATATATTTATGCAAAAATGGTTACAGAGAAAGGCACCAACATAACTTCCATTGAGAACCTGTTCTGATGATCACAAATATTCAACCACTCAATAATCAGGCTGGATATTCAACATTAGATCAGTGTTGTGGTAGCCTAAGCTGTTTGGGTTATATACTGCCAAGGATAGGACCACCAGCCAGCTTTCAAAACTTCAAGACAACTTCAATGTACGCTAACTGCCCTTTCTTACTCCCAGACAGTACACTGTCTGTGGGCTTCTTGGAACCGATGGTCTGCTAGCATGGGTAGATAAGTACCCTTCAAGGGAAAACTTTCACTACATCATTTTACTGAAGAAAAACTGATTTTTCTTGTGTTGATTTAGGGTTGTGCTAGGAAAGTCATGTTTATGGACTGTCATGTCAATGTAAATGGATTTTTACTTTTGTGTGAAGAAACTGTAAAAATCCTTTTTGCTGCATGCTTTTCTATGGCTATGTAGAATACTTATATTGGGGCAGGACAGTGTGCTTTTCACCCTCAAAACTTCAAATTATTTGTTACTGACTCATTCACGTTCTGCTATATTACTTCCAATTTTTTTTCACGACTAAACTATGAAGCTAATATCAGTCTTCTCAGTTGTTTTCTCATATCTGCATAAGAAGAGTCAACTTTCTTGGGAGTCTTTGGGTATCAGGCTGGCACCCCCACTGTTTCAACCACCAGTGGGTGACTCTGCCTTCGATGCACCTGGTTTCTTGGGCCACTCATTACTTCATCTTAGTCCTGCTGTGTAGCTCCTTGGGAAGCTACTATAGACCAGAGGTAGACATGTCCTTTGTGGCTGTAGGGTTGCCTGGCTTATCATCACTGGACAAGGGAGAACCACTCTTGTTGGTCTCAGGGGAAGGATGGACAAGTCTTATTACATAGCCAGGCTAATGTTAGATAGTGACCCTGGCATGGGTTGCTATTTTTCCAGGGGTCTCCCAGGAAAAGAAAGCAGTAAATTAAAATTTTACTTTTTCTGTTTCTGTCGCTGTGGACATGGAAGACTTGCTGGCTTTTGCAAAGGGATTACTTTCTGCCATTAATCTTTTAAATCCTTTTTTCAATGACTCCAAATAAAAAAGAAAAAAATAATTCCCTCACTTTCTGACACCAATAAGCTTTTTCTTCTGCTACTTTAGCTTTCAGAATTCTGAGCTGCCAGGCTCATGTGTTAACATTTTTACTGATTTATTTTCAGAACATGGGGAAATTAATTTTAAATAATCCTTCTTCAGTAGTTAAAACTTCACTGTGTTCTTTAATTGCATTTTCATATCAAGTAAACAAACACTCTTTAAATTGCTCTTATAATTCTGCAAATGTTGTCTCCAGAGCTGCTGCTGCTGATTCATTTAAGAGAAAATTTGCTTGGATACATTCTCAACATTTTCCAGAAGATGTGAAATCTGAGATTTTAAGTTCTCCTCTTGACAAATATGGTCTGTTTGGTCTTTCTTCTGCTGAGGTCCATAAGAGATTTGAGAAAAGAGGCACGGTGACTCAAGTGGCTACTCAAACTTTTCAGTCCCCCTTTCTCAGTTCAGTAAAAACTTTTCTTCTTATTGAAGACACTTTTTAAGAAACAAAATAGGCAGTGTCAGCAAAGTTCAAACAAACAGAATGCTAGAAAGCAATGGTAAGGAGGTTCAAAGAAGAAAACCGAGCTTCCCAGAGCCAAGCATAATCCAAAAAAAGGACAAGCGACTTCTTGTAAATTCAAATCTCCCCCTTTTCTAATAATCATTTAAATATATCCCTCAGCCTAGGCATTCATCTTCCCAATGGGGATCCTACAAATGGGCTCTGGGGATTAACCACCTGAGGTACAGATGGCAATGGAAATCCCTTGCCTCTTTTCAAGGTATTCCTTCTCATCCAGTAAAACAAGTATTCCAGTTTTCTCCAGTTTTGGAGTACATGTTGTCTCGGGGAGGGGGGGTCATAAAACTAGTGCCATCAGATCAGACAGGCAAAGGTATTAATTCAAGCATCTTTCCAGTGTCAAATAAAGATTGAACTTGGAAATCAGTCCCAGACCTCTTATTTCTCAATATGTATGTAAAAACTCCAAAGTTCCAAATGTTATCTCTCTAGACCTTGCCACCACTCCTACCCCTTCAGTTCATGATAACATCAAATTTAAAAGATACTTATCATCATATTCCAATTTGCAAAGCATTCAGATGTTTCTTAAGATTTTCTGTATCTGGCTTATATTACTAGTTCTCTTTCTTAACCCTTTGTCTATCCTCTACACCAAGAATATTTACAGAGAGTCTGGCTCCAGTAATTGCTTGCTGCAGACTTAAAGGCATTGACATTGTTCCATAAGTGAACAGCTCTATTCTACTTATAGATTCTTTTTTACAAATGTCTAGATTCCCTGACATGTATCAAGAAACTCTTGTTCAGTCTGGGGTTTTACGTGAACTTACAAAAACAATTCCTCATCCTTTCCTATGGAATAGTTTTTCTGGGATGTCTCCTGGATATGTCTCTAGGAAAGGCTTTTCTTCCTCTAGACAAAGAAGAAATGTAGAAAGTTAACTTCCTGAACTTTTCCAAACAATCTCTAACATCTTCTAGGGAATTTCTCAGGATTATGGGTTTCATGTCCTCTATGATTATCATGATTCCCTTGGCCAACTTTCCCATGAGAAAAAAGTCGATGTTACTTCAGGTCAGTCTGGTCTCAGCATCAACATCCTTTATCTTTTCAGATTCCAGTGCTAGAGTTTGTACGAGGGAAATTATTATGGTAGGGAATCAGTTTTCTCTCAACCCAGGACCCCCTTCTCCCTTTCAGTCTGTCGCAATAGATGCCTCAGACTTTACTGGGGGAGCTATATCAAAAGTGGTGAAAGTATAAGGTCTGTTGAAAAATAGAACAAACAAATGTACATAAATGTCAAATCAATGCTTTAAAAGCCTGAAATCATCTTTGCAAGTTATCTCAGACAATGTTGCAGTGATATGGTACATAAACATTCAAGGGGGTTACTAGATCTAAACCTCTATGCAGACATTTGATGATTGGTTTGGTGGTAGTACCCGAGTCTAGTTTGACTCTTCAGGCCTTATATATTCCATAAGAGCAAAACATTGCAGCAGATAAGCTGAGCGAGGCCTGGACAAAGCCTCGCAAATGGGAACTATACCTAGATGTCATCCAGGAATCGATCTAACTGTGGAGATTATCTCAAATAAATCTGTTTGCCTCCTTTTAAAACAGATGATTAATAAAATTCTACTCCAGGATTCCTTGCAAACATGCCTGAAAGACAAATGCTTTCTTATTCCCATGAATAAGAATATTCTTCTATGATTTCCACCTGTTCCACTCATATTCAAAGTTCTTCTAAAGATTCAGAAGGACTCCAGAAAAATAGTGGTGATGACCCTCTTTGAGCCCAGGCAACAGTGGCTCTTCATTCTTTTGAAAATGGCCAACAATCAATTACCATAGACTTCCCCACAGACTAGGTTTACTCACACAAGGTAGAGATTATTTGATACATCCCAGCCTGAAAACAATTCAGTTGACTGCATGCATGATAGAGTTTTAATACCCTTAAGGCATTTTTTTCCCCTGAGGACATGTAATAGGCATTAAAGGAGTCTAAACAACCTGTTATTATAAAATCATATATGTGAAAGTGAAAAAGATTTTCTACTTGGTGCCAAAATAAGAATCCAGACTCTTTTAAGGCTCAGTTGCCTCTGGTTGTGGAGTATTTGCATAAATTAGTAACCTCTGTCCTTTCTAATCTTTTAACAAGATTCAGTTTTTGGCCACTCTGCTTGTTTGGCATTAGATCTCATTTACTACTTCTCAAGTCAAGCAGTTTTTGAAAGGGGCTTTATATATTCATCCACCTAGAAAACAAATGCCTCCACCTTGGGATCTTAACTTTGTTCTTGAAAAACTAACACTTCATCCATTTGAATCAGCTAATCAGGCTGATTTGAGCTTCTTGTCTTGGACAGCTGTCTTACTCATTGCTTTTACTTCTGCAAGATGACTGTTTGAGTTACAAGCTCAACAGTACCTCACCCTTATCTCAGCCCTACCTTAGTTTCCACAAAGACAGGGTTGCTTTAAGAACAAGTACTCATTTTATGCCAAGTGTTTCAGAATTTACTTTGAGCCAATTTACTAATATCCCTGTTTTTGTTTCAGAACCCCAAAACAAAATCTTTCATTCTCTAAATGTCTACAGGCACCTCAGATATTACTAGTCAGAATTAAATCCTTCAGGAATGCTAATCAGCTGTTTTCTTCCTATGAAGGTAAGAAACAAGGATGGCCAGTGGCAAAGCAGACATTTTCTGGATGGTTGTCTTGTGCTATTTCTTTCTTCCATTCTTACCACAGCAAGTTGCTTCTGTGCAGGGAAAGGGCTCACTCCACCACAGTTTTGGCTCTTTCCATGTTTTTTTAGAAAAGGGTTGGCTCTAGAAGTATTCTAGAAGCAGCTACTTGGTCCTCTCCACATGCTTTTACAAAGCATTACAATCTGGATTAATTTTCCAGATCCAGAACAGGCTTTGCTAGGACCATTCTCTAGAGGCTCCTGGATTCTCAGGTTCCTTCCACCTCCCTACATAATCCTAACCTTTGGTAATCTACCTGTATAGTTAAGGCTGCTGCAACAGTC
>NC_056725.1:1520884192-1520969192 GCF_019279795.1 Protopterus annectens | reverse complement strand
TGGATTAAGTTTAGATTACAGAAAACAAGTGCAAGTATTCAATAAAAGATGTAGCCAGGCTTTCAAATACAACAACACTAAAATTATACTGTTCTGTATTTGTAGATTACTAAAACAACATTTAGGAATTCCTGTCAGTATATCAGATATTCCATCTTTGAAGCATTTCCACATAAACACTTGTGATAATGTGGTATGCAATTCACTTTGCTGTCCATATGCTGGGAATCCCTAATCTGGAATTACCAATATATTCTTTGTAACTGGCTGTCTCTCCTTTATCTTTCTTCTGTCTCTTGCACATTCCACCCACCTATACTATATGGTACAGCAAAAGCTAATTTAAATTCAGTATGGATTTGACAGGAAATCAAATCACCCAGAGAGACAGACAACACACACTCAAAGGAAGCTTATGCAGAATCAACACAACTCATAACTAGACATCAGAATGGATCCTTGTATATCTGAGGTGTAAGGCAGATGCAATAATCACTTTAACACTGGGCTAATAATATCGCTTTAGCATACAAATATTTGTGATCATCAAACTAAACAAATGCATCCATAAATAAAGGATACATGGGATGCAAGATGTATTTATTTACATATTTGGAGTTTGATAAGTGGGTTGCTAAAATGGGTCAAGTCCAATTTCAGTTAAAGACTGGTGAGACTACCACATACATTTTTCTATACATTTGTTAACCAGGTACGGCCACTGGACCAAGTTTTTCTTTTCAGGATTGACCTGGGAACACTGTCCGATTAGATACCTTTCTCAGAGTCACACAGCTAGCAAAGGGAGGTGGAAGGAATCACGTGCTGAACCCTGGGCTACTGGAATCAGCTTGTTAACAGCTCAGAGCATGTGCTGTCAGATTACTACCTACAAATTGCTATCAACTGAGTAACAAAACAGGGAAACACCATTTGTAAATATGAGCAGTAAAAGTAATATACAAATAGATGTGAAGCTTACAACTACTCAGTGAAGCAGTCCACAGCAAAAGTGTTAAAACAGAAGCACTATAAAACATTTAATAAACTTAACAGCTACTATAGTATCAAGAACAAGTAATCAGCTACAAACTCCAAAAAATGCAACAGTATAATATGAAAATCAATAGTTGTCACATATAGGGTGACACCTAGATAGAGATAATACAATAATACAGAAAATGATATCATTTATTTATCCTTTGTTGACCAGGTTAGTCCTACCTAGTGCCTCTTTTCAGGGGAGACCTGAGGTGGTATTTATACTACTAGGGGAAATTTGTCCAGGGCATTGGAGAACTTTCCCTACTCTTTGGAGCTGTTAGATGGCACTGGAGGGCTCCTACTGCAGCAAGGAAGAAGCCTAAGGGAAGCAACAGCATGGAGGAGGAAGGAAAAGTTATGGAGAGTATGGAGGAGGAAAGTGAGAATTTGGAGAAAAAAATGTTCAGTATGGAGCTGCAGAATGTAAGCAAAGATTCCTGTGTGGTGGATGTTACAAATGAGCAGCCTTTAGCTGTCTAATTGGACAGAGAAGTAAGTGAATCTGTGGAAGTAATGCAGATGTCAGAAATGGTCTCAGAAGGGCTTGCAGATTATGTTCTGTTATAAATATTTGAGCAGGATGATCCAGATGACAGTTCTGCTGTTTCATGGGTTGAGATGGCTGATAACTTTTTCAAAACTGTGCAGAAGTGGAAAAGCAGACAGGTGAAGTGGCAGCAGAAAAAAAAATCATTCAACAGTGACAGAAAGTCAAAGAGGAAAGCAGGAACAAACTGAGAAAGGATTCTGGTTTTGAGGCTGCAGATAAAGGAGCAAACTAAAACATATATAACAGTAACAACAAGCAAGAAAGGAGAACAGCAGGAAACTGTAAGCAAAACTGTGAGAATAAGAACAAAAAGTGACAGATGTTATGTAGGAGTCAATTTGGTAACTGTTCTAGCTTTTAAAGCTTAAGAAATGTAGCCATTTATACATATTGGGACAGAAGCTTTTTGTGACTTAACATTTGAAACTGATGGAGTGATGATAGAAATTCTGGAAGTATGTAATGCAAAGAAGGGCACTTATCCATGGAACAATTGTTTGTTTTCTGGTAGTAACTTAGACATTAAAAAGAATGTCACTTTGCAGTTTATAACTGATGAACTGGAAGAAGACAATGTTAAAAAAATGCATGCTAGGTTTGTGTGAAACTGTTGATAATATTGCAAAAGTGAGAAATGTAAGAAACTTAAGGAATGGAGGGTGGTGGTTGGAAATTGCTTTGTAATGTGAAAACAGAATGGTGAAATACTTGTCAAGTGTTATTTTTGTGCTGGCCCTAGAGGGACATTAGCATATGCTGGTTAACCTAAATCATGTTTCTTTTGTGGGGACTTTTCTCATTTAATTAATGAAGGTGACATGGTACAATGTAAACAGCGTATGGAGAATGGACACAGAAAAAAAAGGTGTGTGCCTGAATGCAGGTTGTGTAAAAAAAGGGGGGGGGGCACTTTGTATGGATTGTCAAGAACGAGCAGTAAATAATGAAAAGGAAAGGGAAGAAAACATATACGAGCAAGTACAGCAATGTAGGGGGGGAGAAAGAGCTGGAGGAGAAGGTGAACTAGATGAAAAAGAAGCTGTGGAAGAAAAAATATTCAGGAGAAAAAGAGGAGAGAGAGAGGGAGTGTGCAGGAAGATAGGTCAGGAGAAAGGACTGATACTAATAATTTTTTGATGTTGCAGCCAGTGAAAAATCTGATTCATAGGATCAAAGATTATTTTTCCATAAACTCAGGAAAATGTTACCTCACAGCAAGAGGTTTTCCTGTTCGATTCTCGGCTGGGCTTGGGAGTGCCTTCTGTGTGGAGTCTGCATGTCCTCCTCGCGGTTGGGTAGCACTCAAAAGACATGCGTGCGTAAATGGGCGTGCCTTCGTTGAAGGTTGGGCGTCAAGCTGGAACCTCGGCATTTCGTAAAAATCTACTGCCAATCATTAGCGGACCGGAGTTCCGCTGTGGCGACCCTTTACTGGGAAAAGCCGAAAGACAAACAACAACAACAATCTCAGGAAAATATTCAATTGGTGAAAGAGTGAAAATAAGGAAATGAAAATGTAAAACTATTTCCCTTCAACACAAAGAAGGGAAAAAAACAATTGCAGACTACTTTCAGTAAATGTGAACAGTATTATCAACAGTGTAAGAAGAATACGGATACTGGAATGGTGTGATAAATGTGATGTGGATGTTATTCTGTTAAAGGATGTAAGACTCCTGACAAGTGAAGAAAGACTGCAAACAGGAAAAGTGTGGGATGGAAATATAATATGGAACTTAGAAACTGAGTTGTATTCTGGTGTGGCTGTGTTGTGTAACAAAACAGTAAAAATAGCAGATGTAACTGATAAGGATGGGAAGGTTAACTGTTATGGATGTGAGGTGGAGAAAAAGTGTTTATAGAATTGTTGCATTATATGCATGCATAACTAGCAAGGAAAGAAAGAATTTGTCTTATCAAGTATTTGACTATTTAGTTCTTAACATGAAAATTATAACTGCAGGGGACTTTAACGGTGACTTATGGAGAAAAATAAAAAAATGAAAAGATGTAAAAAAGTACAGGAAGTGATAAAATACGGTAAATTAGCTGTGTGGAACAAAAGTCAATGAACTTATAGAAACGGGTACTTAGATCTGAAATGTATTACTTTGTATTATCAGAAGGCTTGGGGGTAAAGATGGTCATACAGTTGTGTTGGGCTTTTCAGATCACTTGGCAATATGGATTGAGGTGATGGAAGAAAGACAGTATATTAAAATAGGAAGGGCATTAAAAAGAACTTAAAAAGTGTGGTATGAAATTTGAAAATGGGAAGTACACCATTTATGGAAGAATCATATAACCATGAAGGACGTCTATAAAAAAATGGCATGAATGATGGATTGAATGTAAAAAGAAGTATAAAATGTGTTTATCAGGATGGTGTAAGTAAGGAAAATAAAGAGAAGCATAGGAAAATGTATATAAATATATAACAGAATTTAGAGAATAATATGGAAAAATAAGTATATAAAAGAAATCAAGAAAAAATTAAGGCATTACTGTTTAGGCAGAGATGTTATTTATAAGGGTGAAGAGAAGAGATATCTGCATATTTGGGCAAATAGTAAAATAGGATGTTAATATAAGGAGAGAAATTAAAATGTAAAAGGACAGGTAAAAGAACACAAGAACAAATTGTGAGTATTCTTGTACAGCATGTAGAAAATATGTATAAGAAGGAAAATAAGGGAGAGAATGGAAAGTAAAAAAAACACACTCTAGAATGAGTTAAGGATGAATTTGAAAAATAAATTACTATTAGTAAATTGCATGAAATACTTAAGAAAATAAAATGTTGATTCAGTATCAAGCCAGGTGCTATAGTGTATGCAGTTTTGAAGAAATTAATGGCTTGGCAAAGATAGTATTTGGCAAATGTACTGAATGAATGTTTGAAGGAAGGGTTTGTTTATGAAGAGTTATGTAGTGGGATATTAAAATTTATGTGGAAGATAAATGAAAAGAATGAATTTAAAAAGTGGAGAGCCATCACGTTAAATAGCACAGATTATATTTGTTATGAAAATAATACAGACGAGAATAGAAGGAAGGATGAGAGACATGACAGGTATTATGGAAGAAAAATATAAGGTACAAAAGGGAGGGAAAGTCAAGAATTGCTATTAGTTGTCAGAGAAATTTTGGGTGATATTATAAGTAAAAGGGAGGATGTGAAACTTGCGGTAGGTGATAATGGCAAGGCGTTTGACACAGTAGGATATGATGCTTTCTGGGATGTTATGGAGAGGTATGAAATAGGTAATAGAATTGAGAGAGTGTGTATGTCAGCATATCAAAATAATAGAGTGAACGTTTTAGTGAATGGGTGGCTGAGTAAAAAATATACATGGTGTGATATTAGACAAGGAAGTCCCATGACAGGAATATTGATTGCACTGGTTATAAATATGATACTGAGTGAAGTAGCTTATAAAATGATACATGCTAGATATGTCATGCAAAGGTGGTAGTGGTTCCAGACGTTTTGATAAACACAGATGATATAGTGGTAGTTGTTAAGTTTTGATTTGTCTGAATGGATGTTTTGAAGGAAATAGGAATGACCATGAAGAAAGATAAAAGTAAGAGTTTAGGTGATGTGAAAATTGGGGGGGGGGGTGTATTTTTCAAAGAATGAAGTGTCTTTGCTAGGAATAACATTTGGAAAAATTATGTAGTCATGATGCAATGGGAGGGTTTGATAAATACATTAATTATGTCTTATATGGAGGGCATATAGATCAAATTCAGTAGAAAGGCTTAACTGTTGAATTCTTTATTAATGGGAAAATAGCATATATTTCAGATGTTTATATGATCCCAGAAAAATATGAAAAAGGAAATTATGCAATTGGTGTTTTCTTTCATATGGGTTTCAAGATTAAAGCCAGTAAAAACAAAAGGTGAGTTGTGTATGAGTGAAGATGAAGGGGGATTGGGGTTACTAAATCCAATTGTTTATTCAGCTTCTTTAATCTTGTATTCAGTATTAAAGTGGGTAAAGGAAGAGGATGAGAAATTAAGAGTGAGAATGTTTAAATATAAGTACAAGTTCTGGAAGGTGATGAAAATAAGAAAAAGCGAAAAGGAACAAGTAAAATGAGGAAATAAAAACTATCCAGAGAACTACTAACACAGAAAAAAAAAAAAATGATGATATAGAAAAAGATAGATGGATGTGCTATAATAATATAATGAAGCAATATTAGTATGTAAATGTATGTGAAATGTTAACAGAAGAAGTGATAAAATTCATTAAAGCAAGGAAAAACTGTACTAAAATTGTAAAGTGTCAGGATTTCATACAGAGACTGGTAATTAATAAGTTACCAGTAAAGGGGAGTATGCTATATACAAAGAAAGTTGAAAGAATGTGTTTATTTTGTGTGCAAGAAGAGACGCCACATTTATTTAATGTAGAAGAGTGGTTAAATCCTGGAAAAAGTTGTGTGAAGAAACATTTTGGAGAATATAAATGACATAAACATTACAGATATAAATTTGATTATGTGTGAATATTATACATATAAGAAGAAAGAATATGTGAGAAGGATAGATAGGAATTTATTTTATGTAATATGAGTTACTTGGAACAAAAGATTGAATGAAATGTTGTTTAATGGGAAATAGATTTTGGCTGATATATTGCAAAAAATTTAATTATGTTCATGGAAGAAAGAGTGGGAGTCAGTTATAGGTTCATAGGTTCATAGGCATGTACTAGGCTAATGGCCCTGGAGCCTTTACAAGCCTATCCCATAGAAGTGCCCTGGCATCATGCTGCCCAACATTCAGTCCCAGTGCCTCTATCAAGTAGGTTCATACCTGCCTGGGACACATAATCCAAGAGCTCCTCAATGTCATTTTTCATGTAGTCCAGGGAGGTGCAGCTCAAGTCATTCACACCCATGTGGACAGTGACAAAGTCATACCTGTACTTGTTATGGAGTGACCTGAGTGTGTGTGTTATGTGTTGGATTCTGGCACATGATAGACAGCTGGCTGTTACCTTTGCCTTATTCAACCTAGTGAGTGGGACATCAGTGTGCTTCACTATTGAGTCACCTATGCTTAGTGTATCGGGCAAGCTGTTTTGCCTTAGGGGCTTAGGTTGAGGAACTCACAGTGTAGGTGAGCTATGTGTCTTGTGGTTTGTGCTGCGTTATGGTGGTCGAATGCATTTCTGCCTTGGAGGCCTCTGCTGTTTGTGTAGATTTCTATTGAGAGCCTCCACGAAGGTGGGTGTGTGGTTTGTGTTTCTATGTGAGAGATGTGATGGTGGGTGTTCTGGAGGGCTATGTGTTGCATGTGGTGTGGTGCAGGTGTTGAACTTCTCCTCTTGACCAGCTATTCCAGTCTTGGCTTGAGAGTGCATGGCTTCCAGTTTGGATATATAAATGCATCTCTCAGAAATCTGAGTGTTGGAAGGTAAGAAGAGAGGGTTGTCTGTGTATATGAGGCATTTGCTACACTGCCTTAGAATGCCCAAGTTCACCAGGTTATTAGGTGAAAGCACAGGGAACTGAACCTTAGACATGCCGGAAGTATGGCCATTATTACAAAGTACTGAAGCTGTTCCTTTATATATTCCTTTTACAGGAAAAATGTCACTCAAGATGTCTGAGTCTGTACAGAGCACTGCCAAACACTTGAGAGGAAATGAATATGTAGACCCTGAAAATTTAAAAATGAAGTATTTAGGCAGATATTCTGAAGTTAGAAAGAAATCAAGCAGTACTTACTGAAAAATAAAGAATTAGCTTGTCAAAAATTATGAAAAGAAGGGAGTCGCATGAATTTCTACTACTAATGCTGTTCTCAGCACTCTGTTGGGATACAATACTCCTTTGTTTCTTCTTTCACCAGAAACAAAATGTTAGCACCATTCCCAAGAAGAGAGGCAGGCCATGGCCTGTTTGGTGATCCACAGACTTGTCCCAGATGCTGAAAGAGTCTGCAGGCTTGTAGCTTTTTTCTGGTAGATGTCTCGAATAGCAACCAGACCAATCAGGTACATTAAGCATAGACACTCACTCTCCAACCAGAAAGAGTCAGGAATCAATGCACTCTGCTCCTGCTCTCACCAGAAGCAGAATATAAGCACAGATTCCAAGCTGTCACCTATAAAACAGTTATTAAGCTTTCTGGTGATCAGCAGTATCCAGGAAATAATGTAACTGAACTCCTTCTCTCCCCAGCAGAAAACAGAAGCACTAATCCCAAGATGACTACTGAGAGGCAGAATGTGGGCTCCCCAATAACTGGTGGTCTTACAATAGATGCGTCAAGGTAAGATGAAAAAAATGTTTTATCCTAAACATTGCGCTGTGCACTAGAGGTGTTAGATGTGAAAGTAGATAACTTAAGTTTTACCTGTCTGAAAATGTAAGTTTTAGTGGAGAGTCACTTTTTTTAAAACAGCAAGATAGATTTAAAGGGGTGGTCACTTTTGTGTTCTGGTACTATGGAATGCAGTAGGATGGCCAATAAATTTAAATAGCTGAAGGGGAGTGATTTCACAAAATGATAATTTTGTACTTATTTACACCAGCCAGTAAAAGCAGAGAGGAAATGAGATATATGGTCAAATTAACATAAGGGGCCGTCAACTAGAAATACAGTTGTGTTTAAGAACATAACAGTAACTGGGATGGAAAATTTTCTGTCTGAGTCACAAGAGACAGAGCTGTGGTCTCTTTTCAAGTTTTAATATGCAGTTAAAAGCAGAAAACAAGTAGAACACAGTGTAAAGAAAACAAATAGTATACAAAATAGAAAAAGGCAATAAAGTAATACAAGATACAACCAATAAAAAGCAAACTAACCGTTCCCTCACAGCAAACTGTAGCAGAGTCTGGGCGAACCTTTCCAGTTATGTAACAACAACAATGATGATGGTATATAGGAATGTGTAGATGTGTAGTTGTAAATATGTGAATACTGTTTTGTTTATGTTGTGTTAATAAAATGACCCTACTCTTTTCGATATGTGTCATGGGATTTTTTACATCCAATTGAGCTACCACCAACTCAAACAGCTAGGGCCTTTGTTTAATATCTCTTCCAAAGGACAACACACTCAGGAATGCAGCACCCCTCTTATGCTGCACTGCAGTGTCAGCAATCAATTTATTTATTTATCATTTGTTAACCAGGTTGGAACAGCTGAGACAAAGGCCTGTTTTCAGTGGAGACCCAAGGAGAAAAGCTCCAGAAAAATACAATAATATTAAACATGCGCCAGAAAAATACATAACATTAAACATGCATAAATTCAAAAAAACAAGAAAATTGCATAGTTATATCGTATATTTTTAAAGCGGGAAAATTTACAGTTAATTCATTGCACATATTTACAATAACAGAAGCTGCATGAAAAGTATGTACAGAGATAAAAATGCTGAGTGAACAGTGTATGAGATTTTACAGAAAGAGAGAGAGAAAAAAATCAACCATTAAGTTCATGTTATCAGGTCTTAAAATTACAGAATATCATCTCTAGATTGGTAGTGAATGAAAATTAGTGCTGCTGTTAGAGTATGGATAGTAGAAGCTTGTGAGAGTTTGAAATGAGAGAGGTATGGAGGGTGGGTGCGATTAAGTGGGGTCCTGGCATGTGCACGAGCCAGTATTAAGAAGGCAGCTTTTAAGTTCAATTCTGAAACGAGTTGCACATTTGATGTTACAGATATTTGGAAGACATTGTTTCAGGCTTGGGACACTGTATATAGACATTTACCAATGTTTCTGTTGGCTTTATAAATACTACGGAGGTATTGATCAGAGCTGCATAAAGTTTGGGGGGGGGGTAGAGGGATCTACCTTGAATGGGGATAGAAACTACAGGCTTTCTGCACCAAAGCTGGCTATGCTACCTGGTGCAGCACTGACTCTATTTAACTGTCATTAATCACTGGATAACAGTACAATGAAAAATACCATAAACTGTGCGCACATTATTTTATATATGGCTGTGCACATTGCAGTGTATTTTAGTTTTTTCCTATGGAATGTCTTCTGGTATCTTTAAGTTCTGCTTATACAGTACTTTATGTTCTGTTCCTGCTATAGTATTGACACTGTTTTAGCTTTAAAGGATCAGGCAGCTGTTTGCCTAGACTTCAGGCATTTCTAGTAATTTTCTTCAGTTTTGTATTTCCCAAGCCCAGCTTTCCTTCATGCATATTATTATTGGATATATCTTTTTTCCTATTTTCTACTGAGTTCCAGTATTTTTCTGTCTCATGGCATATTCATCACTGATTTATCTGATAATATGAGGAATGAGGTTAATATTCCCCTGCTGCATTTATGTGTTTCCACTTTTACTAGTTTAAGTACTTGATGATAACTGACAACCTAGGGTCCTGGTTCTAACCCAGAAAGATGTAGACCTTCACTCTGATATAACTCTAAATAAGTTGAGATTTTCTTCAGTCACCATTGTTGATAAACCCTTTGTTTATGAGTCAATTATTCAATAAAATATTGAAACTTGCAGAGCTGTACATTCTAGCTTCACTGTTGCCAAGGTCTTACAGGTTTTAAGGGGTGGGAGGGTTCATGCATTTGACATTTAAGGTCTTTCAAAAGGTTTAGCAACAGCTTCAGTACTGTTTCTAGCACATTTCTAGACACAGAATTTGTTCAGGTGGGGCAACAACATCCAAACTACTTTCCCATTCAGCTGTTGCTGTAATTCTATGGATTCTTATTATACCAAAGACCAAGGGTTCCAGGCAACACTTTACCTCATTAAAATCCCCTTTCCCTAGTTCTAGCCACTAGACCATGGAAGCCCCTGTTAGACATTGTTACCTTCTCTTCTTTGGTACCATGTTTTTTTCCTGTAGGTCTCTTTGGGTATACCTAGCATTCTTCTCGGTTTCCATAACTGATTCCTCAGCTCTATTGTTGTTAGGACAGCACAAATACTGTTGAAAGAAGTAAAGCCGGAGAGAATCATTTCTGTCCCACTACTCTCACCTCAAAAATCTCACTGTCTTTTTTAAGTGCTTCTCTTTCTTGCCAGCAGCTTGACAATCTTAAGGGACTTGTGGTGGATTTTGTGATCCCTAGGTAGAAGAAGTTGCCTCTGCCAAAAGTTGAGAAAAGCTCCACTCTCGGTCTCAAGAGTTGCCTTTTCATGTGGCAACACTGTTTTTCAAAATGTCTTCTCTAGAAAATTGTTACTAAAATGCACTTACATGGTACCACACCAATTTTTTTTTTCTGTTAGTCTCTTAAGTAATATTTTGCTTGTTTGCTTACCTATGTTTACTTTTTGTCTGTTTTTCTGTCTACCTTTCTGTGTTTACATTTATTTACTTATATAATTTCTCTGGAAGTTCTTGATTCCCCAAGAAGCATCAGTATTAAGACTTCCAAATGCTAGTGCAAAGTTACAATACATGGTGTTATCTCTTGCTACAGTAACCTTCTACTGTCCCATCAAAGCCTGCCCCTTTAAACACAGAGGAGGCTTAAGGAAGGAGACGGGGTGAATACAACAGAAAGAAAACGGGATTTATGTACAAACTATGTGAAGATTTAGTAGTCAATGAGCAGCATAAGGCTCACCCCTTTCTTTTTCCATCAGCTAGAAAATCTACTCCTACTCTCTACAACAAATTAAAGACACAAAAACCATAAAATTAAGTTCAATACTTTGTTTTTAACACACAAAACATTTATTAAATTATCAAGTGTGACATAGGCCATGTTACATTTATATAAATGAAAATAAACCATAGTGACACAATCAGTTGCAAGCATTATACATTCCAAACCGTGCCAACACAACAGTAGCTGCAAACATTATTCATCACTTTTAACATATCCAGTCATTGTTAGTCAACCATTACATAGCTCATTCAAATCCTGCCTAGTTTTTAAACCTCATTCTTCCTCTGCGTGTATTGATCCCATGTTTCCCATAACATAAACAAAATTATTCAGTAAGAAATGCAGAGTAGAAATGCAGTGACAGTTTCCATTTCGTGATTTTCTTTTTATGCAGTGCCTCAGCTTTTCTTTCTTGAAAAGCTGTAGGAGTCAAACTATTGTGCACCTGTTAGGAGATCACTAATATTGATCCTACTTCCATAGACCTGGAAAGAAGTAATGTTTTACAGTTGCTTTGAGGGATTATAGAGTGATTCCATCTGCTGACTTAAATGTGAACATTCTTGACATTTGTCAGTGATCTGGGCTAACTATTTCTCAGATGGCACCCCTCTGCCCTTGTTAGCAGATGTAAAGTTAAACTTCTTATAACAAAATGGATAGTATAAACAAGGAATCTTCTATCAGTCGTTTGCCTGCCATTGTGAAAATCATAGGCAGAAATGTTAATATCTTGTGTAATGAATAATTGGTTCACCTTACTCCAAGTCACAGATACAGTGGATATAAAAAGTATACACACCCCTGTTAAAATGCCAGGTTTTTGTGATATAAAAAAATGAGACAGCAATAAATAATTTCAGAATGTTCCCACCTTTAATGTGACCTACAACATGTACAATTCAAATGAAAAGCAAACAAATCTGTTAGGGGAAAAAATAAAAAATAAAAAAAATGTACAATAAGCTGGTTGCATAAGTGTGCACCCCCTTAAACTAATACTTTGTTGAAGCACCTTTTGCTTTAATTACAAGATTCATTCTTCTTGGGTACACACCTGACATCAATTAAAGAGACTCTGATTAACTTCAAATAAGGTTCAGCTGTCCGAGTAGGATTGTCTTGACATTTACTCAGTTGCCTGCTACAGCAAAAGTTGTGCTTCACAGAGAGCTTACAAAGCATCAAAGGGATCTCATTGTTGAAAGGTATCAGTCAGGAGAAGGGTACAAAAACATTTCCACAACACTGGATATACCATAGAACACAGTGAAGATAGTCATCAAAAAGTGGAGAAAATATGGGACAACCGTGGCATTGCAAAGAACTGGACGTCCCTGCAAAACTGATGAAAAGACAAGACAAAAACTGGTCAGGGAGGCTGCCAAGAGACCTACAGCAAAACTGAAGGAGCTGCAGGAATTTCTGGCAAGTACTGGTTGTGTACTACATGTGATAGCAATCTCCCATATTCTCCATATGTCTGGCCTATGGGGGGAGGGTTGCAAGACGGAAGCCTTTTCTTAAACAGAAAAACATCCAGGCCCAGCTAAAATTTTCAGATTAATACATCAAGTCTCCCAGATGCATGTGGGAAAATGTGTTATGGTCTGATGAGACCAAGGTTGAACTTTTTGCCCACAATTCTAAAAGGTACATTTGGTGTAAAAACAACACTTTGCATCATCAAAAGAACACCATCCCCAAGCTGAAGCATGGTGTTGGCAGTATCATGCTTTGGGGTTGCTTTTCTTCAGCTGGAACTGGGGCTTTAGTCAAGGTGGAGGGAATTATGAACAGTTCCAAATACCTGTCACTTTTGGCCCAAAACCTTCAGGTATCTGCTATAAAACTGAAGATGAAGAGGAATTTCACCTTTCAGCATGACAATGACCCCAACCATACATCCAAATCAATAAAAGAATGGCTTCACCAGAAGAAAAGTAAAGTTTTGGAATGCCGCAGCCAGAGCCCAGTCCTTAATCCAATAGAAAATCTGTGGAGTGACCCAAAGAGGGCTGTGCAAAAGAGATGCCCTCACAATCTGACAGATTTGGAGCACTTTTGCAAGGAAGAGCAAGCAAATATTGCCTAGTCAAGATGTGCCATGTTGATAGACTCCTAGCCAGCAGACTGAATGCTGTAAATTAAATCAAAAGGTGCTTCATAAAAGTATTAGTTTAAGGATGTGCACTCTTATACAGCCAGCTTATTGTACATTTTTTGTTTTTTTATATTTTTTTCCCCTAACAGATTTGTTTGTTTGTCAATTGAACTGTACAGGTTATAGGTCACATTAAAGGTGGGAAAAGTTTTGAAATTATTTATTGTGGTCTCATTTTTTTATATCACAAAAACCTGCTATTTTAACAGGGGTGTGTACACTTTTTATATCCACTCTACATCTGACAGATTTAGTCAATAACGTGTCCTGGATACCTACAGCAGATTTTTAAAGAAGTAATTTTAGGGCTCGTTGAAGTCTACCTAGACCATTAAGACAGTGTTCGTAGCTGTTGTGCTTAGGCATGATGGGAAGTTCAATAAGATGTGATTCAGAAATGCCAAATTCACAGACGCAGCTGTTTGAACCAGTCTGAGATGATAGTATGCAAATGAAAGTGCAACATGTAAATGAAAACAGTATCTGACTATCTTATGCAGGTTAGAAGCTCTTCTTGCCTTTGTGTGATTCATAGTTGCATTTTTATGTGCATTTAAGCTGTAAGCATAAGAGATATGAAAAGCAAAGTTGTGTCATTTCTGTCTGCTTTATAATAAGCAGAGATGCTTGCCTTAGTAGCAAGGTTAGCCATTTCCCATTCTGAGATGCCTGTTTCATCCACACCAAAATCATGTGAAACCAATGGTGTGCACCAGCAAAAAAAGTGATGCAGGTAGAGGCTGACTTAACTAAACTATGATGATCAAGAACTCCTGGATAGATTAGAGTTCACAAGGCTATAGCATGGTTTGCAGATGGACACTGGTGGGATACATGGCTTTCCTATACCTGTGGATAGCAAAGTATGTATTAGCATCACTATACTTGTCATGGGGACTTTTCAGAGACAAGTTGAGGACATTTTGGTTACCTCTCAGACTATTTCTTGAGGACACATCAACAGTTTCTCAACATACTCTTAGAACTTAAGCACTGATCCAGTACCATGCATGTGTGTGTCCTGTGGGATGACATGCTTTCCTGAGGTGCTTTGTGAGCTAGATTGCCCCCCATGTTGACATCAGGGCTCCATCTGGACCACAAGTGGGAGAGTGGTATTGCAACAGCAAGGGCTACTATTCCATCAACTGACAGGTAGTGTGTGATGTTTGGGGGTGCATCCCAAACATGTCAACCCAGAATCCTGGGAGTGCCCATGGTTCCCATATTTGCCACACAAGCTCATTCTACTGCCTCTTCTTGCATTGTAGGTTTCCTTATGGTCACTTGGTAAGTGCAAAGCATTTTACTGTTCCTAACCATAGGTATTTTAGTATCCATGGAGTGGTATAGGCACTATTGAGTAATCACCCACTCATGTCTTGTTATGTGCCCCCTTCCTGTTTTGTTTTCCTAGTGATGCAAGCTATCCACTCGAACCCTGGGCAATGACACTATGTTGTAATCCCCAGGTAGCTGCTGAGGATTACTTCAAAAACACCTTTTTTCCTGAGAGGAACAATCGTCCAGCAGTTATATGGCTGTTGAAAGCCTATTTCCATTGCCTAGGAAAGTCTGGGGTGCCCTTCAGTATGACCCTGCCACTGCATGCAAGATGTTTCCTGCCTGCATTCTGCAAAATATGATTGTGCATTGATCTGGTGTACAACTGCCGCAGCCAGTCAACAATAGTGGTAGTGCAGCTACCTCTGTCATTCCTCCCACCAGTGGTGATAGTGACTGTGAACAGACAATGGTAGTAGGATTGGAATCCCTCTGATAGGCTCGTGCATGGCATATGTTGGTGCAGGCATAGAAGCAGTGTCCAGTACAAACTATGGGCCATGATATTCCCTTAGTAACAGAGAGAGAAAAAACAGTTACACAGATAGTACTTACATGCAGTGTTACTTGTGGACTGTGTTGTGTGGTGCATGGTCAACTTGCACTTTAAATCAGGCATTACTTATTTTTCAACAATAAAAATGTTATTTTTCAAAACAATACCATCAGTCATCATTTGTACAGAGTTGAGAGATAAATGGCCTAAAGTGCTAGTTGTAATGGCAGGAACTGCGTGTCAGGATGAAGGTGCAGTGACCCATGTTTATGGCTATTCTGATTCCTACACTTGCATTTCCAGAACACAGGTTTGAAGTGCTGCAGTAGCCATGTGCTGGGTGAGTACTGGTTTCCTTTTACTGGTTTCAAAACTGTAAGTTACCTTTGAAAGGTGTTATAAACAATGTCCCACAAGGATAGTGTGGGTAATGTACCAACAGACTGACATCAAGGGCTGGCATGCAAGTTTGATGCTGACTTCCTTTGATGGAGTGATCTACTGGATGTTGGGAACATCTTGACATTCTCCTAACTGTGCTGTGCTGTGGGGCCAAGACCTTGACTGAGGGATTCTTCCATGTGGTTGTGGAAGTCTGGCAGGGCTTGACTGTTCTTTTCTCTCTGGAATCTACTTAAAAGCCTGCAGCACTTCTTTGAGATGCACTTGGTATGCAGACTAGTCATCCACCATGCATGTGAATATTTCCCTGGCCATGTCCACCTGAGTTCTCAGTTTGTGCCTGGTAAACCTTTATGAGTGTATGCTAAGAAGATGGCATGGAGACATGGCTGCTGTGTGTACAACCACACTGCATCCTGTGTATGAGAATCAACCATCATGTCATTGTCCCTGGCCTCAACCATTCCTATGTACTGGTGAAATTATTCATATCCACTCTTCAGCAGTCAGTACTCTAACCATGTCTGCCAGACATACTTGCAGTAGACTCGTCCGGAACTATGTCATGGTACATCTGGTGCTGGTCAGCCAAGGTCTTGTTTATGTCTGGTGCTACTTGTGATACATATCTTTGCCAAGCACCTCTGTATATAGAAGTAACAGTAGGTACTGCTACCTCTGAAAGTGTAGTTTCCTCATCAAGGAGTTCAAGCTGTTTATAAGAAGCTGGTGTTAAGCTGTATGGTATCCTCCTCCCCCTGCTGTAATTACATGTCCTCATTCTGCTGAATGTGAGAACCCGTGTCAGTGGCTAAGCAGTTATTTACTTGTTGTGGTGTAGGGGGCAGGCCACTACACTTTCTGACTGTGTGCCAGGCTGTGTCATGGGAAGGAGAGCTATGCCATCATCATCATCATCATCAGCCATACTGCTGTCAATATCAGGCAGCTGTGGTAAGACACATGATGCATCTGGTTCTGGCATTGATCCTGCAGAGATATGTAAACATTCTATTAATGTGACCTGTGGCAGGTGGAATTATTTGTACATAGAGGTACAATGAAAAAATTGCCATGCACTGTTTGTAGATTTTCTGTCACATCTAACGTTGATGGCATACCTGATGATGAAACTTGTAAGTGTGATATGTGCACGTGTCTTACCAAACAAATGTCAGAATAATGTAATAAAGTGAGCTGCACACAAACCCTTCACACTGCCTGACTGTGATTGGTGTAGGGGTCTGAAAGTATTAGTGTCGACACAAGCGCAGATGATTCCTGCAGCATCCTTATGTGCTTCAAAGTCATCCCCCCTTTTAGTGGGAGAAGGTACTCCTGAGCCAGTATTAAAGGTCGAAGTGTAGTGGGGTCACCGACAGCGTTGCTGTGGGTGATTGCACTTTGCCCAGCCTTTGTCCTGGCATGTTTCAACATTTCATTGGCTCTTTTCCTGCACTGTACTAGGGTGAGGTTCCTTCCTACTACAGCATTAATGTCAGCCCCTACTTCTTTCTACCTGTTAGCTCTCTCCACCTGTTTTGTCCCCCTTTTCCAAAAACACATTTTACATATGTTCTTAGAATAGCTATAAGGATGTAATTCTCCTCTGGACTAAAGCTGTCTCTCCTATGTCTTGTCGCCTGCTGTTGCATCATGTTGTAACCTGCAATCACGTATTGTGAGTAAAGTATTAAAGTGATACCTGCCATCTTTGTGTAATATTTTCAAGAAATGTGAATGATGCATACCACTGCATTATACAAATACACATAAATGGGATATCCATGTTGCACTACTATTTCTGATTTGTGCTTTTCACTATATTTCCATATTTTCTGTGTTTTCTACTCATCTGCTACAATAGTAGTGCATATATTTGTATGTGTTTACTGTGAAGGTGTGGTACTGAGTAGGATATTTAATATGTCATATATTTTGTTAATTAGTTACATTAGATGTCCTTTTATCTGCACCAGTCATTCACTCATTGGTAGTGTCCAGTGTCAGCAGCAAACCACTTAACACATGGCGACAACTCTAAAAATGGAGCCTTACACAAGTCCAAACATGGTACTTATAATCCATCAAAATACTATTAACTGTCATGTCTTACCAGTAAATATAGATTAGTGCAGAAAAGATGAGAGTCAGTTACAGTGGTAACTGCCTTTGCCTGATTATTTATTGTTATCCCTGTTGTTTATAAATGGTTTTAGTTTATTGGTGCATTTTATGGACTCTTGCAGAAGTGCTGAGCCCAGTGAAGCCTAAAACAGCAGCCTGAGACTGATTTAAGAAGTTCTTATACAAATTAGACTCAGTCATTGTCAGCTTTATTAATCACAATGTAGTACACATGTATCCCTTCTTGCAAGTATATTTTCCTTGTCATGGGTGAGATGTGCTTATCCCTTGAAAATGTGTGACCACCAAATGCACCTCAGTCATGCTCAAGCATGCTATACTTTATATATTTTATTTATTTATATGATATATATAGATATATATATATATATATATATATATATATATCATTTTATATATATATATATATATATATATATATATATATATATATATATATATATACATTTCTAAGATTGGTAAAGCCAGATTTAACTGTCTGACTATTCTTATTCTGCCTTACCTTACTTCCACTTGACAGTCCCTAATTCAGGATAAGAAAAATAATCCCTACTATAGGGTAAAATAAATGTCACAAAACACTAACTTACAGCATTTCCTTATTTATTATTGCCAAAACTGGCTGTATGACACCCACACAAAAAAGTGCTATAGGAATCAGATTCAGCAAATATTAACACCCTAGAACACATGTAAAACATAGCTGCTATATCACAGTCAAGAGTATATTAATATTAAAAAATGAAAAACGGCATGGGACAAACCCGTGACCTAATATTACATTCCAGGAAGGTTTCCATTTATTTAGCGAAAGAAAATGGAACAGGAAAATATGTATCTGCATGTCACTACCTGCAATGTTAGTAAACCAGTTCTTTCCACAGCTATGAGTGTATGGGCTGCACCAAGTGATGTCACACCCCAGAGGGTATGGTGCACACCCTAGTACCTACTGCATCAGAGTTCTACACCTTATTCTTATACTGGGATGTTGGAAGGGTGGCATGGGTTAAAACCCAGGGGCAAGCCCCAAGCTGGTCTGACAAGGAAACTTAAATCCTTTACTACCTACTTGAGGAATTGTACCAGCAGAAGCTGGAGCAGGAGACCACTGACTCGACTGGAAAAAAATACATATTTGTCAGGAGGGGGAAGATCACCTGTCATCCCTGACAGGGAACCCCTATTATAGTGAACAGTTACTCCAATGGTACAGTGATCTGCAGAGGAAGAGGAGGGATATGCAAACAAAAGAACACATTTTGTAAGGGAAGCAAGCCTCCTAGCATTCCCCATGTGAGTGTCTGCATCCTCACACTCCCTGCTAATTATATATACCAACTCCTAGATTGCACAATAACAGAGAAAGAGTGTATTTCCTAACCCTGTTATTACTGAAATCTGACACGTGTGTCAACAAAACAGCTGTCAACAATATAGAACTTCAACTAAAATAAGTGATTTTATATATATATATATATATATATATATATATATATACACACATTATATATATATATATATATATATATATATATGTATGTATGTATGTGCATATATATATATATATATATATATAGTTTTGTTCAATATGTATATGCATGTATCAGAAATCAGTTTTAATGCATTATTCTGGGCAGTAGGAATGAACACCAGTGTCAGCAATCCAGTCACCTACTATGGGAATAGAACCCACAGCCTCCTGTGCCAAAGGCACAAGTGCTACCTAATATGACAGAAGCTGTAATTCATGAATTGCTTTCAGCCATGATGTACAAACAAATGCAATGAGTAAGCAATTTTTTTCTCATTTTTTCATATATCCACAGCTGAAAAGGAGATGATATATCTCAGAAAGCAGCACCAGAGAAGAGTTGTGAGACTTGTAAGTATGAAACATATGAAAATACATATTAAAATAAATCCCTTAAAAAGTAAAAGTTCCATTCATTACTGCAATACTAAGTTTCTATCTGCTAAATCACATTCACACTATTAGCCAACAGTCAGTATAGTAAACTCAGAGAAATTAATGTCAATTTATTACCCTGAACTACTGAATTGCAAGGAATGGCATTATATAATAGTAATTCATACCACATAACAAGCATTAATAACAGGTGCCACCCATGCATATTTATCAACATGCAGTCATTCAAAAAGTAAAAAATGTGTAAAGCTGTTTAACAGCAATGTATGAATAAATAAATAGATGTTTAATTTCATTTTATTCAATACATTGCAGTGTTTTCAAATTACTTTTAAGTCCATTTCTTGTCTCAGTCTCTCCCGTTTTTTTTTGGTTTCTATTTTTTTTTTCTTTCTTCATTTTATGTTACTTTTTCTACAGGTCCAGAGGGCATAGGGGAAGCTCAGATACATGCCTCCCAGCAGAGGGAATGCTCACCAACTATCCATGCCCTTCTGGGGATATCTTCATCTGGTGGGAGCAGTGGATCCTCCTATGTAAGCCCCTGATAAATTACAAACACAATGATCTTCAGGCATGATTGAGGAAGTGACTGACAGAGTGGTAGAAAAGTGCCTGCAGGCCTTACAGTCTCTCCTATAGCAGACATAAGCCTGGCAGACCTGGTCAGCTGTTACCATCAAGTCACTGGAGGCCTCAATCCCCATGCCATTGGGGTGCCCCACTCCAGGTCCATCAATGAGGGGCAATAATTGTGGTTCTATGGACCAGGGTGGTAGCTGGTTCCTACATCTCCTATCACTCCTTTTGTGGATATGACTGCCATCTCTATGTGTTGTCCTAACCTATATCATCCCACCACAGTCATCCTATCCAGTTTGTCTAGCTTTTATGTATTTGTCCACTTTAACCCTTCCCTAACCCTCTGTCCTACACCCAGAGCCACATCATGGTCAAATGGGGCCCTGGGCAGGGTAATGGATTGAGCTCCCCCATACACACCAATCTGAGCACCCCCATACACACCTACCCCAGCAAACCCATACACAGACACCCCCCCCCCGCAGACATTCCTGTGGCCCATTACTTGGCTATTTCTCACAAGTTCCATTTAACACTGTACAAACATGTGCATACTGCTTTCTGCTTTACTTCTGCAATACTTACAGATATCTGGATTTAATTTAAAACGTTTATTTCAAATTTTATAGCACAAACACTGATAGACATTTTCTAAACAAAGCAATACTTTCTAACAAGGAAAACATACATAGCATTAAAACTTCTCTACACTTGAAACTCACATTCATTGAATGGCATTGACACTCACATTCAAAGAAAATGCATCTGGCCAGTGGTAGATAAAGTTTACCTTTAGACTGCTTTCAAATCATAGGCCCCTTGCACACATTTATGTGTTCTTTGTGTCACCTTCCTGATTGTATTAAATTATATTCCTTGTATAATACAGCACCACTTCATAGAGTTTGTTTTAAAGTTGCAGTTTTGAAATTTTTCCAGTAAGCAATGCAACAAAATGTATGGACCAATAAGGAACTGTCCAGTTCAGAACATTTTGATCATGAAAGGCCACTGAAACTTCTGTCATTACAATCCACTAATATCAGTCAATATGTACAATCTCTGCAGAAGTAAAAGTGATCCGAATATTTCTACATTAGAGATATTATGTAATTAATGCTGCTTGCAGACTTTGATTTTCAGTGTTTTATCTGCAAATTCATTGCCTGCTGCCCTGAAGAATAAATTATCTATGTTACATTAAAAAATGGTAAACTGATAATACTGGAATAGGGAATTAATGGCAAACTGATAACAGGTCCATAGTTACTAGGCATCTCATCCAAAGGAGGACATACTCAGGACAGCAGTACCCCACACCTCTTAAAGTGAAATACAGTATCAGCAATCTATCTATAATGCATTGGGAGTAGAACCCACACCCTTCTGCATCAAAACGCAAGGATGCTACCTGTTGTGCTACTAACAATAACTTTCACTTCTACAGCATAATAGTGATAGTGCTTGCTAAACAAAATAGTTGCATATTGTAATCAGGCGTAGAACAAGCAGCAGTAATCTTCTCTTCCATTGAAGCTCACAATTCCTTGAAAAATGCATCGGAAACACAGTTCCTTGAGAAGTGCACCTGAAACTCAATTCCTTGAGAAATGCACCTGAAATTACATTTTTGGCAGCTTGGTGGTTGGGGTAGAGGATTCAGGCTTGTCTGAGCCTGAGCTAATTAACCACCTTCTATTCCTAATTAGAGCATTTTACACAAACACACAACCGCATAGCACAATACATTGGGACAAAGCCTGAACAATATGGATATATTTTAAGTACTGCTGTCATAAACTTAGATTGTTACTAGAATAAATAGTCTTCTGTTACCATGCATTTCCTGAAGGGTACGAAGTCTGATATTCAAATGCCTGTCATTATTTAGTGAATTCAATCCTCACTGATTTGCCACAAAAAAAAAATCGAGAAAATCACAAATTTTATGAGGAACAGACCAAAAATATGATGCAAAAAACTGGACCATAACTCTCAATCTCTTCGCACAAAAAATCTGGACAAAGGATGACATAATGTTGGGGGGGGGGCCCAAAAATAGGGACAGATTTTAATTATTGCTCTTTTAAACTTAGAACGTTGCTAGAAAAACAGGATTTGCCTTAGCATGATTTTTTCTTGGAGGATATGAAGTCTAAAACTCAAATGTATGTCGTTATTTAATGATATTACTCCTTAGATCATCCTAGTGATTTGCCAGAAAATCACAAATTTTATGAGGAATAGACCAAAATTATGAAGCAAAAATCTGGACAGTTGAGAGGTCTGATCTGGACAGTTGAGTGGTATCTCTTTCACACATACACACACACACACACACACACACACACACACACACACACACACACACACACACTCCTTACATGTCCATCTGTGTTGGCAGTACACACCTGCAGAAGCACCTTGAGGAGTGTCCTTTGTCAGTCCATGGAAACAGCACACATAGCTATGGAAGTAGGTCAAGGAACGTCCAAGCTGGAACCACTTCGGTTTGTATTTAAATTCCATATGCATGGAAGGTGAAAAGGCACAGGTTTGTGTCACAATGATGCACACTGTGGCCGGTCACAAAGGTTGGTCTTAAGGAAGAATTCCCTTAAAAAACAATACATATTTTTTTATAATGTTAAAAGTAAATATGACAGTCACTCAATCAGCAGGCCCCCTCCAAGCCAGTAAGGGTCCCCTTACAGACAGTGGGCCCTAAGCGACTGTCTTGGTTGCCTAGTGCTAGATCTGGCTCTGCCTACACCCTCTACCATTACTCCTTCCCCAAATTCCCTCTTAAAAAATGGAAAATGGATGTCTCTCCCCCCAAATAAACATAGTGCCACTCCTCTCCCACCTTCTGCACAATTCTCCTAATGTGTTCCTTCTGTGAATCACTTGGTTTTCTTTTCCCTGATTTCTAGCTTTCCTATATTTCTCCTTTTCAACCTTATTAAAGCCCAAACAAGGTGCTCATATAAGGACACCATTTATAGTGAATAGAAAAAGCCTTGTAACAGTTTGGGTATCCATAAACCAGAGGTACTCAGCTCGGCTCAGTGCAGGTTCCCATAGAAGTTGTCAAGAAGTCTGCATAGATTAGTGCCCATAGGCACTTACTAAAAATAGTCTAAAACACTTGTGACTTTAACTATGTATGGCTACTTCCACACATAACTATGGTGTTTTGTTTTCCTCATTTTACATCAGTTAATAGCTGCTGTGACTATTTGTTGTAGGACCAAGATTTTATGGAATCAGCTCCATTTTCTCATGTATAGCTTATTTAAATACAGGCACACTGCATCTGCTCACCAATTACAGTCATACATACATGAACCATGGGACTATGAATATCACCACAAAACTTATACTGACAACCTAGCCATCTCATTGATGCCAGATCATGTGGCATTATTATATTTCTTTATAATGTGTCTGGGTTTTCACTGGGTACACATCTTCCTCCCAGCCTTCCAAAACATGCTTGTTGATTGTCTGCACTAAACTGTCCGTATGTCCATATATACCTCATTTATTCTTGCCCCTGAGACAAAAAGGGATCAGAGAAGGAACATTCTACTTACCTTGTTAACAAAGAAATGAAAATTAAAAAATAAAATTCTCTTTTGGATAGTAATATTTGGAAGACTATCACACCTTGTCTTACACCTCATCATTACAGTGGCCAAAAAATCAAAAGAACTATACATGCTCCTAAACATTTAGCATTCGGTAGCCAGAGAGCAAAATGTGTGAGTTTTGGCTGTCCCAGTGTTGCAGAACTCTCAAGGACATCAAGTATATTTGCCTGTCTTTTGTAACAAAATGGAAATCTGCAGTAAGGATACATCTGAACAAGCAGGTTGTCAGTCATCTGGAAGGGCTTCATAGAAAAGACAATATGGCTACCCAGCAGTCCTTACTACCTCAGGTATTACACTAAACATCTGGATGGATGGAGGAACTGGACTGAATGTATTCAGAAGCTGACTGAAAGCCTTCAGCTTATCAGACTAATAAGCAGAAAAAATAGCAAACCCGCTTCACCAGAATGCAAATGGTTTCATCACTTCAGCACCAACAGCCATGAGGAAAACAAAACCATCTCCAAAAGGTGTTGAAACAGTTCACAGTATAAACAAGGCAGGCTGATGCCAGGATACTTTCCTGGAGTCTTGATCAACTGTACACATGCAGCAGCTTGGTAGAGTTGGGGTAGGTTATCTTATTATTCACTGCTATTATACGCCAGGTGGCCCTAATGTTTTATTATTAAACTGTCCTTGAGTAGTCATGTAAGATCTCTTGCTTTGAGTCTACTGGAAAATAAAGGTTTATACAGCCAGTACTTTCTATGACCAGATCAAGAGTGCAAAGGTCAATAACAAAACTAAAAAGGAGACAAATCATTAGCATTCAGGGACAGTTCAGTGGCTTATTAACTTTTTTTTTCCTTTATGTCCTAATTGCTTCCTGGGGTGGGTATGTATTTTTGGGTTTTGTATTAGATGCATTCACAGTTCCTACCTGAAGAGAGCAGGTAGTCAGGAAAAGTATAGTAAATTAAAAATAAATTAATAGTTTGAAAAAAATTGCAAATGTGAAGAGCTTACCACTTGCCGCAAGTCTTTTTCAAGTTTGGAAATCTGTGTCTTCAAGGCATTCATCTCTTTAAACATAGCCCCCAGTTCCTCGCAAGATCGATCACAGAATTCTACCTTATTAGATTTTGCTCCAGGATAGTCTGTTAGTGTGATCATAGGATTGCTGCTGAGAATTTCTTCAGTCTCTGTTATCGAATTTATATCTGCTAAAAAAAAAAAAAAAAGCAAGAAATAGTATATTGCAAAAAATAGTTATCTAAACCACATCATACATTTAAAGTTTTTCTTCATCTTTGAATAGTAAACCACATTAGAAATAATGGGTTGCAGCATGAATGACTCTTCATTTTGCTGATAAAAATAATATGTCCTGGCATAATGTGTCATTTGAAAACGGTAAACAAATATTTGACAGAAAGAACACTTGTTTGTCATTAAATTACTTCCTCCCGTAGATGATGCTAGCACTTTCTTTTGGTGGGAAGTAGCTATTAATAATTTTAAAGGCAGAGTATAGAAGCAAAGCCCTCAGTATGAAAGAGCCATTGTGTCTGTTAGTTTTGTGTCAGCCAGTTGTGGAATCTACCAACCATGTGGTTACAGATTCACATATACCCACAACATGTTGTCTGTGTCAGGAGCAAACGGACTGCCATGTGGAAGTTAACTGTTAATATGGAAAACCGAAGAATGATACTTAAAATGCAGTGTTTTCAGAACAAGGAACATTTTGCAACTCCAAATATACCTGTGTAGTGAAGAAATGTGCAAGAAACAATAGTAATATTTTGAAATATGTGTTACTATGCAAGGAGAATTTGCAGCAGAGACTTAGGGAAAGGAGTTCTAGCATACAGGCTCAAAATAACTGTAAAACAGAGGTCAAAATGTAGCGGGAGCCATACAAATACATAATACACTAATGGAAAAGCATCCAGTAATTGTAGGTGCAATGGAACAAACACTAAAAATAATAATATGTGAGAAAACTGGAATAAATTCAGAAAGGCTTCCCTACTGCTTATTGAGTGCAAACTGGAGGATGCATCTGATCAAACTCAATCCAACTGAGGTGACCTCCCAAATCCCATGACGGTGAGATATATATCTGTAAAGGAAGATTGGGAGATATGGGGTGGGGTGGGATGGAGCTTGATCCCCAAGTAAAAACCCTTTGCATTGAATCTTTTCATTGAGTTAGATTCCTGACCAACTGTTCTCAACAAGAGTGTATCTCTGGCCCAGTGGAACTACCTAGTGAGTAAAACTAAAGGCCTGAATAAACATATAATACTTCTGTGGTACTCAGTTTGTTGTCGGGTAACTCCTTCCTCTGGTAATACTTTCAGTGTGACATATCTGCTTTGACATCTTGCAGGCATAATAATCTAGCCCCTGCCACAGACACTATCAACCCATTGACTTCCTGTGCTTTACTCAGTGTCATGGCAGGTAGTGATGGTTAGTGCCGGGAACTAGAAGGGTGGCATGCGCTGCTGGCACACATTTCCTGGTATACGGGTGGCATGTGCTGCTGGCACACATTTCCTGGTATATGGGTGGCATGCACTGCTGACACACATTTCCTGGTATATGGGTGGTATGCGCTGCTGGCACACATTTCCTGGTATACGGGTGGCATGCGCTGCTGGCACACATTTCCTGGTATACGGGTGGCATGTGCTGCTGGCACACATTTCCTGGTATATGGGTGGCATGCACTGCTGACACACATTTCCTGGTATATGGGTGGTATGCGCTGCTGGCACACATTTCCTGGTATACGGGTGGCATGCGCTGCTGGCACACATTTCCTGGTATACGGGTGGCATGCGCTGCTGGCACACATTTCCTGGTATACGGGTGGCATGCGCTGCTGGCACACATTTCCTGGTATACCTTCCTCCTCTTTACCTTTATTTACCAGAAAGTGCAATGCAATTTCAGAAGCAGTAGACCAAGGTGGTTGCTTGCTTTTACAAATCCCTATGCTTGCTAGAGTGCAAACATTCCTTGGCAGCTTATAGTGCTGGCTACATCCCTTGTAAATGAGACCATCACCCATCCATCTGTAAAGTGCCTCTCCTGTTGTGCTAACAACCTCTGTAACTTCTTTCATTCCAGGAGGGATGACTGAATATCAGCCGCTCGCCACCACCACTGCTCACCTGTTTCCTCTAGTCACTGGGCCAATTAACCATAGTCAGGGCTTTATCTCTATGTCATATAACATGTCGTACTTCCTAACAAATATAGGACTATAATCATTATACATTGCACACTGTATATTTCAGCCATAAACATCAATAATTGCAGATTGCATATATATTCAGCTATAGACATCATTCATTGCAGACTGTATATTTTTAGCTATAGACAGCAATCATTGCACACTATATATTTCATCTGTAGACATCATTCACTACAGACTGCATATATATTCAGCTATAGACATCACACCTCTCAACTGTACAGAGTTTTGCAGAATGTCCAGATTTTTGCCTCATATTTTTGTTCTGTTTCTGAAAAAATTATGGTTTTCTAGCAAATCACTGGCAAATCGATAAGGGTTGAAGTGAGAAAATAATGACAGACATTTGCGTTTCAGGCTTCATATCCTTGAGAACATTCATGTTGACGTAAAACCTGTTATTCTATCAACTTTCGAAGTTTGTATGAGCAATATTTAAAAAGTACCCTTATTTTTGGGCATTTGTCCCCCCGTTATTTATATCTTTGTCCAGATTTTTACTGTAAGAGGTTGACAGCTATGACATCATTCACTACAGATTGTATATATTCAGCTATAGATATAATTCACTGCAGACTGTATATAGTTAGCTATAGACATCACTCATTGTAGACTGTACATTAGAGCAATAGACATCATTCACTGCAGACTGTATATTTCAGTTATAGACACAGTTCTCTGTAGATTTTGTATTTCATCTATGGCCACTATTCACAGAAGACTGTGGCCATCGGTCATTGCAAACTACTCATTTTCCTTCACTGTAAATTATGCTTTATTGTCTGTCTGCTTCTGTAATCAGACCTCTCAACTGTACAGATTTTCACAGAATGTCCAGATTTTTGCCACATAGTTTTGGTCCATTTTTCATAAAATTGTGCTTTCTGGCAAATAAGTGGCAAATCATTAAAGACTGAAGTTAAAAAAATAATGACACATTTGCATTTCAGACTTCATACTCTTCAGAAAATTCATGCTAATGTAAAACCTGTTATTCTATCAACCTTCTAAGTTTGCAAGAGCAATATTTAAAAACTGTTTCTATTTTTGAGGCTTTCTCCCACTTTTATTTATGGCTTTGTCCAGATTTCTTCCTCTAAGAAGTTGAGAGGTATGTCTGGAATGCATGGCTGCTCATGAAGGAATGTGTACCATTGCACTTCTAGACATTATGGCCTTTTTATGTTATCAATACTGTAAAAGCAGCAAGCCCAAGGAATGTGTCTCCACCCACCATCATGAGTACAAAGCAATATTTTCCTCTACATATGATCACTTAAAGCTTCTTTTGCCAATGTATCAGTCTGTTCCTCCATTAGGGGCAAGAGACAGGATAATTTCATCAGTAACCAAGGTGAGAGCCCTGTAGCCAATTCATTACTAAACTGGGCTGAAAGCTGTATCAGCCTGTTTTTCCCCCAGGAAGTGAGACTTAGGATGAACAGTTTAACTCTGTCATCATAGGCAACTGTGACTTCCCACAGCTGCTGCTCACATGGGAGGAGAGATATGTACCATACATGTGAGAGCCCTATCAAAGCCACTCTTACATATCATGGAATCATGGTGACCTGTATAGCTTCAGTGAGACACTCCTGCAAATGTCAGTAAAGCAGAGACCACTTCTCTTCTCCCAGGAAGGAGTGTGCTTACATAGGTTCATAGGCAGGTACTAGGCTATTGGCCCTACGGCCTATATAAGCCTAGCCAAAAAGGTGCATTGGCTTTTGCCACCCAAGAAAATTATTTTCCTGTGCCACTGTCGAACAGAGCCACAGAAGTGATCCCCGTGGTGAATTTCCTATCTCCCATCCAATCATCAAGATTTTTCTTGAAGAGCGCTAATGAGGAGCTTTGTTTGATATAGATAGGTAGTTTGTTCCAGAGTATGGGAAGTCTCTGGGACAGGAATCTATCCCTCCAGCATGTTCTGTTTATTGTGGTGATGAGGTTTAGGTCCCTAGAGCATGTAGCCCATAGGGATTGGGATTTCTTGATGTGTAGCATGTCCAACAACTCTGGGTTTGACATAGCTTTGTAAGTTAGGCAGAGATCGCCTCTGAGTAGACGATATGCGATGGAGTAAAGCTGGAGTTTTTTGAGACGGACTGTGTAGGGCATCTGTTTGAGGCCAGTAATCCTCTTTGTGAGGTATTTCTGTAGCCTTTCTAGTTGTTGTAGATGTCTTGTGAGGTACATACCAAAAGGGGTGCTGTACTCTATAATGGGTCTAATGAGTGATGAGTAGAGGGGAACAATGACCTCTTTTTTCCTGGATGAGAAATATTTTGTGATGAGGTGTGCCACATAGAAGGATTTCCTGACTACTGTGGTGATGTGATTATCAAAGGAGATATGTGTCCCAAAGTCTCTTATCACGCTTTCAGTGTAAAGTAGACTACTGCCTATGTGGTAGTTCATGGGTACCGAGATTTTACCAAAAGGGATGACAATGCACTTTTTGGCATTGAGCTTAAGGGCATGGCTTTGACACCAGGCATCTGTCATGAGGCACAATGAGCACCACTCTTCTCTAAGGATAGGGTTTGCTTACGTGAGGCACAGTAACCACTTCTCTTCTCCCAGGAAGGGTTGTGCTTCCATGAGACACAGTGACCACCTCTCTTCTCCCAGGATGAGCTATGCTTACATAAGGCACAGTAATCACCTCTCTGCTCCAATGTTGGGGTGTCATTACATGAGGCACAGTGACCACCTCTCTTCTTCCAGGATGGGGTGTGCTTACATGAGGCACAGTGATCACCTCTGTTCTCCCAGGATGGGATGTGCTTACATAAGGCACTCACTCCCTTCTTTCACATCCCACTCCTCCTCCACTAACTGTGCTGCAAATCAAGGACAGTACCTCTGGGCCATACATTTACCTCTTTACACAACAGAGCTGGGATGCTCAAGTCATTTTTTTATTTAAAAATATATATTTTATTATGTAAACTACAACTAAAATTTGTTATTTTGGCAAAATGGGAAACAGAAGCATTGTTGAAAATGACAGGCTTGGAAAATGTACTTGGTTGTGACAAAAGCAGTTGAAAAGAAATCAAGCAGTGCGTAGATGGAATTCCACATGGGCAGTGATTTCAGTAGCCAGTTCTGAGACAGAGGCAAGTGAATAATGACAGATGTGGATACTTTTGTGTGGAAGGTTTGGAGCCCTTTCCTCATCTTTTTTCTAAGTCAGATAGATCTTTTATATCATTAGGGATGCAGGATTAGCCTCCCCATCCACATTCTCATTTTTAGCAGCTGCACTTAGGTGTGGAGTCTACATGTCCTCCCCGCGGTCGAGTGGGCATTCGAAAGTCATGCATTGAATGGGCGTGCCTTCGTTAAAGGTTGGGTGTTGGGCTGGCAACTCGACACCATAAAAACCAACTGCCAATCATTAGTGGACCGGAGTTCTGCTGTGGCGACCCCTAACCGGGAAAAGCCGAAAGACAAACAACAACTTAGTAAGTCAAATCCCTGTTAAGGATATTAAAAAATGAAGCCATTGTATATTTTTATGTTTATATATTTTGTAGATTTCTTTTTGCTGTCTTTTCTAAGCTATACTGTGCATATATTATGGTATAAAATTGGCAGCAAAAATCGACCAGTCATATTGTTAGTTGTATGTATAGCAGATTTGCTCTACCACACAGAAAAAACAGATATAAAAGGCATCTAGATCTCACATTCCTCCACTGATCCTTTCTTTCTCACAGTTTTGCCACCATCTTGAAAAGGGAAAAAAATATCAAACACAGTAAAAAAAAAAAAAAAAAGAAAGCAACAAAAAAACATACCCAAAACTAAAAATTAGGCACACTTTAAAGTAATAAAAATGCTAAAACTCATATTCAGTTCCATTACCTGATCAGGAACAGAAAAAGGCATTCAAGTAGGTAAAAAATATCAGCTGCTGAAAGTAAACATATAAACATATAAACACCACAAACTGGAAATTACGTAATGTGGGAAGGGACAGAAAGTGAATAACATGAAGAAAAGACCAACAATACCCATAGCATCAGAAACAGAAAATCAACCTAGGAGTTAGATTAGGTAAACACACACACACACACACACACACACACACACACACACACACACACACACACACACACACACACACACACACACACACACACACACTAAGAAAAACACTACAAGGTACTGTTTGATCTAAGATATAAATCTGAAAACACAGTACTCAAAAGTAGAAAACCGCATCAATGTGAAAGCCTATTAAAATAGAAATAAAGTACACATAAAACTCCACTGAAGTTAGATAAAACAAGAGCAACACACAAATCATCAGCTAAAGCAACGTAAAGTATATTATATTGAGGCACTAATTCCAGTTCTTAGGAGCTGCAACCAAAATTACGATCCATATGAATACTTCTGTGACTGTAACAAGCATGCTACCACTTAAATTAAGAAATCTTACAGGGGAGAATCATTACTGCTTTAATATATGCAGCTTTCAGATCTTAAGAATTGTCACCAATGATTACTGTTGTGAATTTTTTGAAACTTAGTACTACAGGGTGTTAGGGTATAAAATGACTTTCACATAACATCTAGTAGAACGATAGTGCTGTCATATGTGCACTGGATACTTTTTGCATTGTTGTGTTCTGACATAGTTGTTTATCTAGCACCAGCACTGTGGAGCTGCCCCATCTGATGTTCGATGACTTATGGCCTCTTATAATACTGGCTGGGATGAACCGGTACAATCAGGAGGTACAAAGCGTGTGCTGGGCATAGCGACTATGATAAATGCACCCTTAACACATATCATGGACACAGTTTGTATGCCTGTTGATATCCAGCCAGCCCAGAAATCAAAGAGAGGACTGGTTGTTGAGGACACTGCTGCTCATTGAAGTGTGTTGGCCACCAGTAAGCAGATGTCTCAATATTTCGCTAGCACTCAGGATCAGAGAGGAGCGCATGGGGGGTAATGGTTCATGCTGGATACACGGTTGCTGTCCTCCCTCTGAGGATGATATGTCAGTGACCACAACCCAACATATGTGCAAGGCAATCACTGAGACACACGCTAATGTCAGCACAGCCATAAAGAGTAGTGAGTGTGATCTAGGGTTTGCATGCTAACCTATGGGTGTGCATGTCCCATGTACATAATTCTTTGAATAAATTTAGTCACACACTGGAATATGCAATGCCTTTGATAGCTCACCTGCCAGGGCTGAGGGTCTGTCCTCAGAACAAGTCATCTGCTACATCAACAGATATCGCCATGTATGAGCGAGATCCTGCTCCTGAAACATTGGCACCTAAGCAGCAACATCTATTGTGGAGGTATCTACTCTGAAGAATGGCCTTCCCTGTGGTCATGGCTATTATCATGCAGCCACATCTCCTAGCAGATGTCACTTGGGTTCATACAGCACACCAGCACCTAGCGAAGGTAATGGGAAATCCACTGCAACTCCTGGCAGAGCCAGCTGTTATGGGATGGGGTGTACATAGAATGCTGAACCATCTGATATGCATGACTTGAATGTGCTCAGAAGACCAAGCCATATTGCTGCAATAACTGCTGAAACTGTGTCCTTGCAGATCAATACACTTACACCACCATAGTCCACAGCACATTATGCACCTCCACTGACTCTTGTCCTTCTCAACAGTAATCCCCCAAAATAAGAGCTGACAATTCACATAAATGCACTTTTTATTTTCACATACTCCCCTGAGAAAGAAGTGCACTCCTGTATTACCCTCCTAAACTGTGTAAAGGAAGATAACTGTTTCCTGCCATTTGTACATTGTTACTTGGGTTCCCTTTGTCTGATGCACAGCATAGCCAGCCTATACATGAGAAACACAGCCTGGTGTAGGTTTTGCATGCATCATTTTTACTATAGTGTACCTGCTTAACTGTTGTATACTGCATTGTAAAGCTATGTGCAATCTGGTGTGTCTTTGGTAGTGCCACAGAATACTGTACCCACCTCCATCTGGCATGATCATCCCCTGTTGTTGGCTCCTCCTCTGACTCATTGTCTGACTCACACTCTACTGTCTGTTGTGCAGGGAACGGCTGGCAAGAGTCCACCCTGTTGTGATTGCTTCCTAAGTACAATATTGTGTAACACTGGATGCACTGACAGTATTTTGGCACATGTGGTAGGGTCATACTGCAGGGCACTACTGGATGAATGCAGACAGTAAAAGTGTGCCTTCAGCAGCCCAAACACATGCTTTGTAATGTTTCTGGTTTGTGATAGTACATGGTTGTACCCACAGTCTGTTTGATTTTGTAAATTTCATAAGCCTGGGTTCCAGTTTATATCCAGCAACTCAAAGATGTCTCTGTGGGAAGTCAGCCCTTAGAAACTGTTGGTACAGGTCACAGATATGCTCTATGTAGGAATTGTGAAAAATGGCCTGTGCAGACTGCACACACATTGTAGATAATACCTTGTGCATTGCAGACCACCTGGCTGTTGATGGAGTGATACTCCTTGTGGTTCACATACCTCCTGCACCAGGTGGGTCCTTTATTTAAATGTTGATATGATCTATGGGCCCCACTACCTAAAGTAAACAAGCTGTATCACAGAAATCTTTCATTGTGCTGGTTATCTAACCTGAGGTCCATAGAAACTCCATATGCTCCCCCACATGGTGAAGTATCGAGAAACTGATGGGATATTCTCAAGGCAAAGGCCTAATATTCCCCTAGTGTTTTTCCAGTAGGTCGTTAAATGGCCCCTGTAGCTAATATATGTAAAACCGCACATACCTTGGTATGCACTGGGATAGGAACTTCATTAATCCCCAGGGCTGCATACAAAGACAACATAGTTCTATGATTTGTTGGATGTTGTCCTTATAAACATGGTACCAGTCCACAATGTCGGTATCATGGAGGTTATGAAATATTAAGCTCAGTCAGAAGCCTCTGCATCTCTGGGGTCAACATTGTCCACTGTCAGGCAAAGCAGCTGCAGTGACAGGCTCCTGTAGATATACATTTACTATGGCTGTAGTAACCCTAACATTATTCCATAATTTACTCAGTCTGAACACAGATATACTGTAAAGTTCAAATACGCTGCTCACTTAGCTCCACTGTGTTGCATTTAAACATTTCTAAATTACTCAGCCATCTTTTTTTACCTAATTATCATACACAGCGCCTCATTATATGGTCAATAGCTTATAGTGTGACTGATCACATTATTTAAGCTAGCTACATTGTGTAGCTTGATTTTTAGAATTGCACACGGCCTGCACTCTGTGATAGGCTACTTGTCACTGTGGTAAAATTTTCAGTATCGGATCCAAGGACAGATGGCTTATTTAAATGAGTACCCTGAAAATTTCATATCAAAATTTCACACAGTTAAAAAGTTATAAAACCGTCTAGTAGTCATTCTTTTCTAAATGGGCAAATGAGATATTTTACATTAAAATACTCTATAAAACAAATAATTATCATATGTAAACTACTACATGTAAAATTCAAACTGGAAAAATATATATGTCCATTCTATATGTGCAATAAGCCACCTGGGGGTATGCACAGTACAAGTATTACTGCAATTCCAGGATTTTGTCTCACAACACCCTTGGGCATGTGTGGTAGTATCTGTACCATGCGCACTTCCATGTATCTTACTGTATACACAATCCATGATGGCTGTGGGCTGGTGGGGTGACTGTGTCCTGTCATTTGCATGCACACACACGCACGCACACACACACACACACACACACACACACACACACACACACACACACACACACACACACACACACACACACTCCTTGTATAATTTGACACTTCTAGAAATTCTTGTAATGTTTTATTGCAAAAACTTTTAAGAGGAAAGCTCAGCTAAAAACATAAATGCCATTCATTAATAGTTTCAATCAATATTAATAGCTTCAAGAACACTGTCAAGAGTAGATAAACATTTTCTATTCTATGAAAGGTGACATGAGAAATAAACTTGTTTGAACAGACATATATTTGTAGAACAGAGAAAGGATAAATCCATGTAGTGTAGGCACTAGTCATTCCTTCTTTATAAACATTAATTAAAAGAAGATGGTGATAATACTCTTACTAAGTTACTCATATTTTGTTGAAAGACATTGACATTGGATGTTTCAAGTTAATATACTGTATTCAAATATACGGGCTTGGCGTAGTACCTTATTCTGTCTGCACTTTTGTACTGAGGTTGTAATATTATGGGTAGTAGGCCCTAATTATAAATCAAGCTGGAAGAGCTTTTCATGTTGAGTTTCTAAGTAGGTGTGAAAATTTCAGCATTTCATTTTCAGGAGCTATCATGTCGTGTGTCAAAAGACCTGTATAGAGCAATATACAATAGACAAATTTCATTAGTTGCCAAATTCCAGTAAAATTCAAAACTTGCAGTTTTATATAAAGGAGTTAGGTCTTGTCCTAAATTCTAGGAATCAGATAGAAATGAAGTTTACAAAGGTGGCATCTGTTAGTTTCAGCTTTGGTCAGAGTCTGTCACCAGGCCCTTCACAGATATAATAGAAGTAGGTTAATTAAAACGTATGACTTACTTGGGCATTTCCATCTCAGACAGTTATGCTGGATACTCATGGCCCAATAAAGGATTCCAAGCAAAAATAGTTTAATTTGGTCAGATGATAGAAAGGGACAAGAAAAGAATTGGGGGATGGGATCTTTAGAAAAGGAAAGGAACAAATTATATTAAGAAATAAATGGAATTTGGGGGAACAACACATGCAGAATAATGTTCAGGAGGAGTGGGGTTTAATGGGAGGCAGGAATTGAAGAAGTTATGCAATGTTAGTGTGAATGACAATTGTTAAAAAGAAAGAAAAATGTACATAAAATATAATGCAAGTAAATGTCAGCCTGTGACATGGTTTGATATCTGTTAATGTAAGTGTGTCTTTGTCTTAAGTGAAAATTGAAACATGGTGTTTTAAAAGAAAACGAATGATGAGAGTGGAATCTATAGCTGTACTGAGGAAAGTCGCTGTCATAGGCCCACATGAGCAGATTATAGGACAACCACTGTCACACCCGAATAATGTGTTTATGGCTATGAGTTTCAGGAAGAATATTGTTCTTTCACAGGGAAAGATTTGTAGTTATAAGGCCTTATATTAGATCTCTCTCACATCTCTCAGACTAGCAAACACCATTTCCTTACTTGTAATGTTTTTGAAGAGAAACGAAGCTTGCAATGTATTAAAGTAAAATGCAAGAGTTTTTACAACATGCTGAACTATATTCAGAAAGTAAGAGGCAAAGGTCAAGCCATTTTACCCACATTGATATTTCTACCCTGAGATATACCAAGAAGATTTTCTCAGCTGGAATGGAATGTCTTGTGTGCAATGGAATCTCTTCTTCTTCAAATAAAACAAAGAGTTTATCTTAATCTGCTCAAAAATAATCTGGATGAATGGATGGGAAACCGCAAACTCAACTGTGGAGTAGTACCTGGTTTGTTTTGGAAAGTGGTAACATGAATGTTTCACTGCTCTGGGTTATATTATATTTAAATTATAAGGGAAAAAATAGTACAGTTGTGTACACTTACCATAAATGTAGATGTTCGAGTGTATTCACCGTTGCAGTCATTACATTTGGGTAATCTGCTGGCAGGTTGCCCTCAGTCGGCCTGAATAACAAAGTCTTGGGTCCCGCGTCAGTTGCTGTCTCCTCTTTCATGATGTCAGGTCATCAGGGGTATAAAACATGCAGCCAACCCCATTTTAATCAGTTTTTCTTGCCCCAGATGTCAGGTGCCCCCCAAATGGGGAGCAAAAATATATATAAATATATATATGCATGTAATGTAAAATGCAAAAAATGTTACCTCCAACTTAAAGCAAATACACCACAAAGCCTTTTGAGCATAGTGAAGGAAAGAAGAGGTATAATAAGAGAGAAAAAAAGGGGGCTGGTGGGTGGATAACCTGGACTGCAACAGTGAATACACTGGAACATCTATATTTATGGTAAGTGTACACAACTGTACTATGTTCTTCGTATTTCACTGTTGCAGTCATTACATTTGGGTAGAATTCCAAGCTATGAATGGGAGGATGGAATTATACAGCATTAGGAGCAGCTATAAGGCCCTTCAGGACAGCAGTGGCAAAGCCTGCCCTGGATTTAGAAAACAGAGGTAAATGGTAATGTTTGGTGAACGTATGAACTGAGCTCCAAGTAGCAGCTTCTAGAATGTGTCTGGTAGAAACCCCTCTGAGAAAAGCTGCAGAAGTAGATGAAGCTCTGGTGAAATGGGATCTGATCCCCTTGGGCACAGGTTTACCATGGTGCGTGTAGCAGAAACAAATACAATGGCTTATCCATTTGGAAATAGTCTGCTTTGAAATAGCCTTACCCTCTGCCCCTGCAGCAAATGCCACTGGTAGTTGCTCAGACTTTCTTAGAGATTTTGTTATGTTTAAGTAGAATCTTAGTTGTCTGTGTACATCCAATGAATGCAGAATCAGCTCCCCCTTGCTCTGCGGATTTGGGAAAAAAGTTGGCAGATGAATGGTCTAGTTAAGAGCCACAATGGATACCACCTTAGGCACAAAGGATGGATTGGTTCTGAGGGCCACCCTGTCCGGATAAAAGATAATGAAAGTCTAAACTGCCATGACAGCCTGTAGTTCTGAAACCCTTCTAGCTGAAGTGACTGCTAAAAGAAAGGCTGTTTTCCAAGAAAGAAATTTTATCTCTGCAGTAGCAGCTGGTTCAAAAGGAGGTAGAGTGAGTTTTTCCAGCACAAAATTGAGGTCCCATGCAGGAGTTGGTGCTCTCCTGGGAGGTCTCAAATTTCTGGCCCCTCTGAGGTACTGCTTTAGCAGGGGATGAGAAGAGAGGAGGATCTGTGTTGCAATGAGCCGAGATGGCAGAGGCATAGATTTTTATAGAAGAAAAAGATAGGCCCTTGTGAAGCATCTCAGTTAAGTATTGCAAAATCTGAAGAATATTGGGCATTGCTGTGTTTATTCCTTGTGCTTGGTTCCAGGCACAGAATCTTTTCCATTTATCAGCATAAGATTTTCTAGTACTAGGCCTTCTAGCCTCCAAAATGACGTCCATCTCAGGTTTACTGAGAGTCGTGACTGGTGAAATTAGTTGATTAGCCATGCAGCAAGATTCAGAGTTTGGAGCTGAGTGTGCAGAATTTGATAGTTTTGCTGAGACAATAGATGAGGTGTCTGAGGCAAGTACCACTGAGAACGGTGTGACATATTCCTTAGAAGTGGGTACCAGTGTTGGTGAGGCCAGTCTGGAGCAATCAGATTAATTTTTGTTTTTTCCTGTATGGCTTTTAGTAAAACCTTGGAGAGCAGAGGCAGAAGGGGAAAGGCATAGACTGATAGGTTTTTCCAGCTGAAGGATAGTGCATCCACTTTCCATGCTTTTTTGTGATGAATTCTTGTGCAGAATTTGTCTAACTGATAGTTTTGGGGAGAGGCAAAAAGATCTATGTCTGGGCTGCCCCATTTTCATGTCAACATGCTGAAGATTTGTGGATCCAGTTTCCATTCGTGTGGATCCATAAGATTTCTGCTTAGTTTATCTGCCAGAGAATTTTGCTTTCCTGGCAGGAATTGAGCTTGTAGATGTATTTGGTAAGTCAAGGCTGTGTCCCACAAGGCCATGGCTAGTCTGCAAAGAGGGTAGGAGTGAATACCCCCCTGCTTGTTTATGTACCACATAACTGTGGTGTTGTCCGTCTTTATCATAGGTTCATAGGTTCATACTAGGCTATCTGCCCTAGGGCATTTATAAGCCTAGCCAGAGTATGTTTGGCTTTCGCCACCTATTTTAAATTAATTTTGCTATGCCCTTTTTTGAGGTTAGTATACTGTGCCTCTGTCTAACAGTGACACAGAAGTGATACCCGGGGTAAACCTACGATCTCCCATCCACTCATCAAGATTCCTCTTGAAGAGAGTCAATGAGGGACTCTGCCTAACCTGGACTGGGATTTTATTCCAGAGTGAAGGGAGCCTCTGGGTTATGAATCTGTCCCTCCAGCATGTCCAATTTATTTCAGTGCTGAGGTTCAAGTCTCTCGAGCGTGTAGCTCGATGGGATTTGGATTTTTTGAGGTGCAGCATGTCCCTTAATTCCGGGTTGGACATGGCTTTATACGTCAGGCACAGGTCGCCTCTGAGCAGGCGGTATGCCACTGAGTAGAGCTGGAGTTTCTTTAACCGGGCAGCATATGGTATCTGTTTGAGCCTTTTGATCCTCTTGATGAGGTACTTTTGGGGTCTTTCCAGTTGCTGCAGGTGTTTGGTAAGGTACATCCCAAAAGGGGCAGTGTACTCAATTATGGGCCTGATGAGGGATAAGTAAAGAGGCACGATGACCTCCCCTAATCTAGATGTGAATCCCTTCATGATTAGGTGGGCTATATAAAATGTTTTTCTAACCACTTTGGCCATGTGGTTGTCAAATGAGAGATTGCTATCAACTTGGGTCCCCAGGTCCCTAATTACTTCTTCTGTACTTAATGGATTACCACCTATGTGGTAATTTGTGGGCACTTTGTTTTTGCCAAAGGAGATGACTATACACTTTTTGGCATTTAGCTTGAGGCCATGGCTCTGGCACCAGTTGTCTGTTTCTATGAGGCCCTTTTGGAGGATGCTTGTGTCGGCTGGAGAGTCGATTATGGCGCCCAGTTTGCAGTCATCTGCGAACTTGGTCAGCCACAGTCCTTCTGTGTTGGCCTGTACCTCTGAGAAATATATACCGAACAAGAGAGGTCCCAGGACTGAGCCTTGTGGGACGCCACTTGTAACTGGTTTGGAGTCCGACATGGCTCCAGCAATTCTAACCATGTGGGTTCTGTCCTTGAGCCAGTTTGCAACCCTTCTAGTGACATAGGGGTTTATATTTAAGCTGGTGAGCTTATCTATTATGCCCGAGTGGGGTATTGTATCGAAGGCTTTTGCGAGGTCCAGGTAGGCTGTGTGGACCACATTCAGTAGTTGTCCTGGATGAAGGAAGTCCTTGAAGGCTGTCAGAGTATTTGGTTGATATGTAGGTGCATTTGATTTGGGTTCCATTCGCCCTGAATGCATCTCCCTGCCAGATGGACCTACCCAAGCATAGTCTGATGCATCTGTAGTCAGCGTTTGGGTGGCAGGGGGTAGAATGAATGACAGTCCCTTGTTTTGGTGACAGGCCTCTGCCCACCATAGGAATTCTTGTTGCAGGCAAGGAATGAGCGGAATCATTGTTTCCAGGCTGTGACAATGTTGACTCCATAAGCTTTTTAGGTACCATTGAAGTTTCCTCATATGCAGTCTTGCATATGGAATTAGTAGAATGCAGGATGCCATGAACCCCAAAGCCTGCAGAATTTGTCTTGCAGATAGCTGGGTTTTTGTGGCCGCTTGTTTGAAGTATGTTATCAATTGAATTTGTTTGTCTGGCATGAGGTAAGCCATCTGGGCAGTTGTATTCAAGCTTGCACCCAGGAATGTAATTATTTGAGAGGGTACCAGTTGTGATTTCTTTTTGTTTATGGTGTACCCTAGGCATGTTAGAAGCCTTTTTACAAACACCAGATGTTGTAGAAGAGTGTCCTTGTTTTCTGCCTGAATTAGACAATTGTCCAGATAAGGATAAATTTGAATGTTTCTTTGTCTGAAAAATGCAATCACTGGTGCCAGGCACTTTGTGAAGACCCTGGGCACAGTAGATAAGCCAAAGGGAAGTGCAGAGAACTGGTAATGCAAATAGCCTGCTTTGAAACAGAGGTAACTTCTGCAAGATTCCCTGATTGGGATATGCAGGTAAGCCTCTTTTAAGTCTAGAGTTACCAACAAGGCATCCTTGCTTAGCATAGGCAGTAACTGTTGTAGAGTCAGTATCTTGAAGTTTGGAATGTCCAGGAAGGTATTAATAATGGATAAGTCCAGAATTGGACGCCATGATTTGTCTTTTCTGGGTACCAGGAAAAGTCTTGAATAAAAACCTTGTCCTTTTTCCTTTTCTAGTACTGGTTGAATAGCCCCCATCTCCATGTGGGACATGACTTGTTTCTGGGCCTCTGCCCACTGATTTGGAGGCAGATCTGGCCATCCGTTTGGAACTGGCAATGTGTGGAAATGAAATCTGTATCCCTGGGATACTATATTTAAGACCCACTTGTCTTGGGTAATTAGATGCCAATTTTGAGCATGAAGTGCTAGTTTTCCCCCCAAAGGGTCTGCCAAAAGATAAGTGCTTGGAAATGGCAGAGGAAAGTCATTGAGACTGTTTACCGTAGGGGGTGCTTTGCTACCTCCAGATTTGGAGGTGGAGGCACCCCATTGTTTTGACCTGTAAGTTCCTTGTGACTGAAACCTGGAGCCTTTGGAGTGTCTGGGTTTGACCTGAGTGGCTCTGTTGGGTACTGGAAAGGACCAATTCTTAGTAGGCCAGTGCCTACTGAACCTGGGTAGCTGCACTTGCAAGAAATCTTTTACAGTTTGCATAGATTTAGCTTTGTTTTCCATCTTTTTCAAAACTTCTTCTGCCTTACTACCAAACAGACTGTCCTGCTGTAAAGGAGCATCCAACAATTTACCTTTAACATGATCAGGCAGATTTTGCTCCATACCTTCTTATCACAGATCCAGTTACAGCGGCCCTGCAAGAGGTCTCCAAGGAATCAAAACCACATTGCAAAGTATGATTTCCAATTTGTTCAGCTGAATGCAATAAATCCTGTAACTCTTTATTTTCCACACAATCAGAAATCAACATCATTTTCTGTTTAAGTAAGCCCATGACTTGCTGTTGATATTTAAGCATATGAAACTGACAGTTTAAAGTCCTGATTGCCAGGGTTGCAGACATATAAACCTTCTTACCCCATATATCCAGTGCCCTGGAGTCTCAATTAGAAGAGGTAGGATTTTTAGCAGTAGAAGCCTTAACACCCTTGGGACCCTGAGAAATTGTTTCAGGGTCAGCAGTAGGATTTTTGAAAAGAAATTTGTGGGAGTCAGGAACCCTGTAATATCTGTCTGGCTTACTAGAAGCTGGAGGCAGGGAATTAGGAGCCATGCTGGATTCTGAGAAAACATCATCAACAATGTCTAAAACAGGAGGTATAGCCAATGGCCTATGCTGAGGAAGAAGAAGAAAATCCCTAAGCCTTTTTCTGGATTCTGAAAAATCCTGACTCTCCCAATGAAAATGTTCCCGTAAGATATGCAAAGTTTCTCCAAAAGAAACATCCTCAGGAGGAGAAGCAGAAGGGATGGATTCTTCTGCATCAGAGTCCTCATAAGGGGGAATAGAAAATTCCTGATCAGAAGAGGAATCAGAAGAAATAGAAACCTGATCGGAAGATTCATAATCAGTGCCTTGCCTAGGCCTCTGAGCAGGAGGGGGTTGGGAACCCCTGATCAAGGTAATTAAATCCTCAGCCATTTGATCATTTGTTTTTTAGGCATAGGGGCCTGAACACGTGGCTCATGCTTCGTTTTTTTAGACATAGAAGTTGGTTTTGGCCTTGTTTTTGATGATGGCGTTGGTTTAATATACAAATATGTAGGCATGAAAACACCCTCAGAAGCCAGTGCTTGCTCAGCGGCTCCAGACCCATCCAAGGAAGAGACATGGGCGGGTTCAATACTTGAAGAATCTCGCGGCATACCGGATTCTGAATGGGTCTCGGTAGAGGTCTGTGAATCAAAAGTAGCGGGCATCAGGGGCTGCGAAAGCACCTCACTGAGTACCGTTGAACCGGCAACTGGCTTAGGAGAAGCTTCGTCACTGGTGTTGGACCTCGACGGTCTGTCTCTGTCTTTTTCTTTGCGTTTTTTGTAAATTCCAGTAGTCGGATTGCTAACCGACGACATTTCAGGATAGTTAAATCTTGAGCCAAAGTATTTAGAAGCAAAAATATACTGACCCTTAATAGTGCATTGGTTAAATTTAGCACAAAACTGACAGCAAGGCACGTTGTGGTCAGGGCCTAGGCAAGGAATACAGTACAAATGAAAATCCTTATGAGGTATTCACTTCCCACAAGTAATACAATTATTAACTTTTACTGACATTGGTAAGGAGCAAGAAAAAGTTTCCCCAACGGGGTACTTAGCTTTAGTTTAAAGACTTTGGTTCTGAAACTCGAAAAAGAAAATTTCAGGAGTCGGCCGACCGGCACTTGCGAACTACTTCTGCTTCGAGCACCACGCGGCAAGAAAGACTGATTAAAATGGCGTCAGCTACATGTTTTATACCCCTGATGACCTGACGTCATGGAAGAGGAGACAGCAACCGACGCAGGACCCAAGACTTTGTTATTCAGGCCGACTGAGGGCAACCTGCCAGCAGATTACCCAAATGTAATGACTGCAACAGTGAAACATGAAGAACATCGTCATGGAAGTGCAAGGCTAGGCTTTTAAAGATACTATAAGGTGAATAGCCTAGTAAGAACCTATAAACCTATGGACTTCATTTCAATATTTTGTATGGCATTATGCATATGATCAGGAAGAGAGATAGAATATTAAAACAATGTATCTGCTGGGGTGCCTTCTGTGTGGAGTCTGCATGTCCTCCCTGTGATCGCGTGGGTTTCCTCAGGGTGCTCCGGTTTCCTCCCACATCCCAAAAACATACTGTAGGAGGATTTTCACATTTAGTGATATAGTTTATCCTGGTTTTGAGCAAAAACAGAGCCAGAGTGTAGCTAGAAAGTATTTTAGTGTGGTTTTGAAATATGTGTGAAATCAACTCCCTCCAGCTGCTTCACTTGACAGTAACTTACTGAGTGCATGGCAACTCTGACAACTCCTGCTGCAAAAGTTGACAATCTCACCACCAAGGGAACTTTTACAGCTGAATTTCACTCCAGTTGCCAAAGCACAAAAAAGAGAAATAACTTCAGTTAAAACTTGAGCAGATAACATTTCTGACAATTTTTCCTGCAAAAGTTAAAACAATTTCACTACCAAGTGAACTTCTACAGCTGAATTTCATTCCAGTTGCAAAAACACAAATGGAGAACTATCTTCAGTTAAAACTTATGTAAGGCAGTTTTGAAGAGTCACCTTAAACTTAAAGAAGTATCTTGTTTTCCTTCACTTCTGCATCAGTGTGTTCTGTACATAGTGTTGAATCTGCTGGTGGGACCCCCCCCCCTCCCAACCCACAGCCACAGGCCTTATACTGCTCAAGGTGAAGCTAAATAAACACATTAACATTTTTTATTTTAGAGTATAAAATTTCCCTGGAAAAAACAAATAAAGCTAAAGCTACTTAATAATATTTAATGATAAGGCTCACCTCAAGTAGTTAGAGTTCAAACACCGTGTCTTTGTATCCATTTTTTCTGCTGTAGCCACCCAGTCTTAATCCATCATTTCATGATTAAGTAGCCTCCACACCTCAGGCTACTGAGATGCATTTTTCACTGAGGGGTCTCAAACTGTATATCCAGCTAACAATCAAACTAAAGCCATTCCATATAGATGTAGACTCTTACAAAGTTTGAACTATGTCACCCAGAATTGATGTATATTCATTTTTAACTGCTTTGAAAATAGTGACATAACCTACAGTGAATTAAAAATAAGACAAATCAGAGTTTTAATCTGCACAGTGCATTTAAAGCTAATTAATTCAGAGGTCAGCATGCACACTCCTAGTGGACTACCCCAAACTCCTATAACGACAGACTATTCTTATTATACTCTTACAGATATGTGTCTTCTAATACCTATAGCCCCTAAATAAACAGAGTTAAAATATAATATAATAACCAGGGCATAAGTTTCATGCCCTAACTACTTTTCTTATATTCATTTCATGCCAGACTTACTACAATACTGTCTGTTGCAGTTAACTTAGGTGTCTTGCAATAGTATCTCAGCTTGCGTTACTTCCTTTAAAGTTATCAGGACTTGTCTTACCTAATTTCTCATTGCAGTTTTACAGATTGTTTTCCTAGTACTTACTCCACCATGGGCCAGCCTGCTCTGTTCAGCCCTCAATACCCTCAGGCTTCATTTGGCTCCCCTACCCTACCTTCAATTCCCACCCACTCCCACTACATCTAAACTTATACCTCTGTTAACTCCACCTCCTCTATTCATCCTCCTATGCTTTGCCTAACTGCACTATCCAATCACAAACTGTTCTCATTACATCATCCCCACCCATTTCTGTTCTAAATTCCTTCTCAGATCTCAGTTTGTTGCCTTCCCATCAAAACCTACATATTATACGTTATTGCTGCTCATTAACTCAGCTCATCATACTACAAGATTTGTACAACACTGACCATGATGTTTCCCTCCTGTATCACCTTATTCATCTTCCTCCGCCCATTTCCAACATCCCCACCAGTAATAATCACAAATAAGTGCACTTCAAATATTACTTCATCCTCACCTATCAACAATCTTCCCACTAGCTACTCAAAAATCTCTTCAAGCTTATGTTGCATAACTCCATTCCACTGTTGTAACCCAAAAATATTAACAGATGCCAATCCCAATTTCAAGGTAATACTTTTACCCATCTTTACTAAAAATGCCATTACAAACAAAACATCTTTCTGCACCCACCATCCATCATCAGTGTGGTGACATCCACCCCACCTCATGTCACAAACAAACCCAAACCAAAGAATATACCATAAAGGTTTGAACAAAAAACTTACAGATTTTCATGCCTGGATGACTCCACCCAATCCAGATATCCTAGCCACAACTGAGACCTGATTAAAACCTGAAATAAAAGATAATGAAATACTACCCCTGGTTATAATAGTATTAGGCTCAACAGAACACATAATAAAAGCTAGTGGAATAGCTATAACCTTCACAGATATGCTCACAGTAACTACCTATAAAGGCAAAAATCCCAAAATTTGGAAAATCAAAATCCTTATTTCATTCATAAAACTTAATAGATTAAAAAATATATGCATTGCTGTGCTATATACTCCCCCCCCCCCCGATAGAACATTCCAATACTTAAAAGCATACTATCCTGGATAGCAGATACAATCACAAATGAAATTATCCTACTGAGTGATGTGAACATTGACTGGCAGTCTTCATCTATAAATTCAGCAATCAACAGCATGAGCCTCTTTGGATTCACTCAGCTTATTAATAAATCAATAAAAATTTGCAAAAATAACTCCCAACAATCTGTCCTGGATAAGAACTTTGGTTACCAACCCATCTAACTTTACCTCCTCATGTACCCTCCCAGAGATAGTAAGTGATCACCTACCTGCTTATACTCACAGGAATATTATACCACTAACAAAAGAACATGAGATTAAAACTACCTGTAATATCTCCAGTTTCTCTAAACAGTGTTTCATTGAAGTTCTGAAAGCATAATAATGACAAAAATCTGCAGCTATTCAGACAGCTATGAAACCAAGTCAAGGAACAAGTTAATAGAGATAAAGTTTTATTATTCTCTCCTACAAGATAGCCATAAACACAACCGTAAAACGTTCTGGGTCTCCATATCATCTCTCATCAACCCAGGCAAAAAAAAAACGATCCCAACTCTTAAACAGACATTCCCCCTCTTCATTCAGCTACCTATTTCAATACATATTTCATAGATTCCATAGTCAACTTAACCTCAAACTCACCTAACACAACCCCTTCCACACAGCTAACTTCCCCCACCTTAGATCCTAGCACATCTGCTTCACAAAACTCACCTAACTACAACCTCTCCAATACACACATAATCAGCTCCACCTACTTTACCTTTCAATCAGTTTCTATTACTCTCATTAAAAAAGCTGTTATATAAACTAAAATCTTGTCCATCCACAACTGACAACCTCCCCCTGGGATACCTAAATTTAGCTGCAGATGCAACAGCATACCCAGTCGGCATTCTTATTAATAGATCATTACAGAATCATGTGTGCCTAATTACTAATAGATTAATTACAGAATCCTGTGTGCCTAACATATGAAAAATGGCACATATTATCCCTTCACATAAAGTAGGTAATTCAACTGAGATTACAGATTTTCATCCCATTGCCATCCTGTCTCCCCCCTCTAAAATCATTGAAAGATGTATACATTAATAATTTCTCCACACTTTCTTAGAAAATAAGTTAATCACCAATACAAAACATGGATTTTGGCCAGACCACAGCACCTCCACTGAATTATTATCATTTACAAACACTGTCAATAAAGCTCACAACTCTAATAAACTTGTGTCTACAGTATTTCAATATGTATCAAAAGTCTTTGACATAGTCACTCACAGTAAACTTCTCAATCAACTTTCCACCCTGGGTCTTTCATCTTCATCTATTCAATGTTTTTTCAGCTACCTTGCCAACAGGTAACAAGCTGTAAAATAGCAAGGGTCCATCTCAGTATACCTTCCCACTTCTGCAGGAGTCCCACAAGGATCCATCCTTGGCCCTCTGCAATTCAATATTTTTACCAATAATGCACATTCATCTTCTTGTGAAGGCACCCTGAATCAATATGCAGATGACTCTACCATCATCTGCTCTTCAAACACCTTAACTTACCTCCAAGAAATCACTCAACAAGCTGTCATCTCCACTGAAACCTGGCTTACAAAAGCCAAACTCTTACTTACCCCCACAAAAAAAACAAACTCATCCTCTTTACCCCCTAAACACACACCCATAACAAAGCATCTTTCAAAATCTTTTTTTGGCAAATGGCACTGAAATTGAATTAGTTCATCCTACCAAAACATTAGATATCCTAATAGATGACAATCTTAAATATGACCATCACAGCCAAAGCAATATAAAAAAAAACCATCAAAAACTAAGCATGCTATACAGAAACAAACATTTTCTGAGCACACTCACAAAAATGACTCTAGCCAAAACCTATCTTCTGCCATCGCCTCTCTATGGAGCTATAACTATAACCAATTTACATTCATCCATAAAAAAGAAACTAGAAAGCTGCTACAACAAAATTACACAATTTGTTACAAATTCAACCTCATTTACCCATCACTGAAAAGCTCTGCATACCCTTAGTTGGCTGGAACTCCCTCTCCTGCATTCAACAATATATAAAATCATACACAAACCATTAGTCTGCCCATCTCTTACCCCTTTAATTAACATATATTTCCATATAAGAACTCTCATATTAGAAGACAAACAACTTCTCACCATAAATAAACAAAATAAGCCCCCCGGACAAACCCTATCATCATAATCCATAGCAAAAACATGAAGTCCCTACTTCTAACCACCGGAACTATTTCTAATCTGCTCACCTTTAAATGCTCCCTAAAAAATACTTTACATAATCATGGCCTTGTTCCTGCTCCAATCTTGGCTGCCTGCTACTGCTCCAATCCTGGCTGAACTTACTTTACTTCACTCATCATCCTTCAACCTAAGTCACTCCTGACAATCCTCTCCAGCGTCAGACTCCCTTCCTTTCTTTTGTTTTGCCCACTACCTTACCTTATCCACTTTCACTCTGCAGACCTTTCCTCAACCTCTTTCTCTTTCCTCCATTCTCACCTAAGCTACCTGAAGACACCCTACCCTGCACTCTTCTTATAATCTCTTTCTCTCTCCATCCTTAATTCCTTCTCTAACCCTAAAATAAACACTCTCTATCATACTAAGACATCACTCAATTTCCCTGCACTGTCTTTAATCATGTAATCTCTAATGTCCCTTTTAGATATCTTATTAGAATTGTCTCAGATCTCATTTATCACATACCAATCTAAATAACAAATAATATGACTACTGCTTTTTCCTCACATTTTCTCTTCAACTCATGTTATTGTTTTTCATTACACCCTACTATAAGACATATGTTCTATGTTTTTCTTATTACAACATTTCTTCACTTATGTGCTTTGTAGTGTTACACGATACTTTGTGATTTAAAATATCTGTGATTAATTTTTGATAGATTGTGATTGTGGAGCTTTTCTTCCCAGGCCTCCACTGAAAATGTCAGTTTTTGGCCCAGTCAGACTTTCCTGCTAAACAAATGCAAAATAAATAAGTTGTTGAGTGAAACAAATACATGAAGCAAAATAAGGTAAGCAAAACAATCACTTTGGTAGTCAAGAGATATAGACGTTAATGCTACAAATGAGTAGGACTGTGGAAATATAAAGAAAATGAGGGGAAAAAACAACTATAATAGAACGGACCTAAAGTGAGGAAAAGAGACTCTAATAAGTTATATATAGCCTAAAAGTTTTATAACTATTAAGTAATACATGGATGACAAAAAATGAGCATGCTCACTGCTATGCTTCCCTTTGTATGAGCCGGTATCAACCATATAAATGTACCACATAGTGAAATTATACAGTGTAATTGGGTGTGCCGTTCTCCTAATGAAGTTGTAAAGGAAACCGATGCTCAGAGGAGAAGTCAACTACAGGTGGAAAATCTTTGCCACCATATAGGACCATTATAATTTAAATTAACCCATGAGTATTCCAAATGCTGATTGTGAGTAGCTGGTAAATCATAAGGCATACCAAGTTGTTACAGCACATTGCTAATTATGAAATATATTTTAGACTTTGAACTGATGTGCATGTTTGAAGTCAGTAGTATTTGCATTTCAGAGAGCTGGAGCTAAGTTATTGTGTTATAAGTCTAAGAATTTATAATAATAAAGATAGATTAAGGGTAGACATTTAAAGAAAAATAAGATCACATACTTAGGATTATAGAGTTTTAATCGCATTCCCTGTTTAGTTTGCACTTGTCTGCTCAGTAGTAATTAATAGGTTAAATGAAAAACTATTAATGCAAATCAGCATAGCATATTGTGGTAAGCTCTGGTAAAAAACAACCTTGTTTAAAAGCATAAATCTCTCAAACTATTTAATAAGATGTAGCAAACAAAATAAGGTAGAAGTCACCACGATAGTAAAAGTAATATTATATTTATTGAAACAACAAGCGCTTTCACGTACTACCAAGGTACGCTTCTTCAGGTTTATAAATTCATTCATTCTGTTCAACATTTATATACTGAATGTTTTATCTAATAAATCAATTAAACAATTAATTAATTTATCAATTGAATCAGAATAATTCATCACCATTTTGCTGTTTTAGTTTGTTTTAAAGCCACATTATTCATTAAGCTTATAAAATACATAGTAAGGCATAACAAAATAGAGCAATGTGAAGTCTTTAGAGGCAAGTAAAAATGAAAATGAATATATATATTAATCATTAAAATATCTAGATATCTAGATATAATACTTATTCAATATATACATATCCATATACAATTTCTTATATGTGATGTATATGCAACCAGATTTAAAACCTACAATTCATATGTCGCCAAAAGTCTCAGGTTGTTACAATTAATAAAATCGTTTTGGCGACATTATGCAAATATAATATTAAAATATATATACAATTTCTTTTATATTCCAAATATAAACATATAACATACAAACTTGAAAATGCATAGCACAACATAGAGCTCGAGTATCTGGCATATCAGGAACACTCGTAGAACCTAACTATCTGTATTTTAAAGTATCTCAGATGTTGTAATATACTTATTGTTAATAGGACCAGTGTCCATCATTCATCTGCGTTTAGCTAATACTGGCTTGATACGTACTGCCTGATTAAGCCCTGGTTCAATGTGTGCCCTCAGCCTCAAACTATTTAATAAGGAGTGTTTCTTAGATATTTTGGTAATGTTCCATGCTTGAGTAAATATTTCAGTGGACTTCATGGATGTATTTTAAAACTTATGGGTGAGTTTGGTCTTGTTTGAAAATTGTAAATGTTAGTGCCATGATGCTGAATTAATTGATTTGCTTAGTACCCGCATACAAGGGCAAGGGGAGTTAGTAATTCCAGTTAGTAGAAAGATGCACACTGGTAATGGTGTTGACATCAATAATTTCATAAAAGATTGATCCAAACTAACTTCTAAACTAAGGTCAGAGTCGGCAACTGGACATAGGTTCTTTCAGTTGTAAAAAACAGAAAATTAGTGAGAACTACATCCACAAATTGCACCCTTTAACAGCTCATTAGCAATTGTTTAAGTTTTGTAAAAGTTGAAATATCTGATCTTAATCAATTCAGAAATTACTTTAATACAGAGAGCAAAAATATATTTGTTTTTGTCTCTGATCTCAGTGTGTAGGAATGCATTCAGTATTTAGAAGTAGGAAGATTCAATTGTTTTTGGAAGACTCCTGCTTACAAGGAGCTATTATGGATGACCTGTACCATTTCCTGGTAAATAAACATCCAGTCATCCCAACATTGTTTGGGATTTCCAAAATTCATAAAAATATCCTTGTCCCCCTCTACTGTTTAATAGTAGCTACTCACAGTTCCATGACCTACCTCCTAGGAATGTTTGTGGACTGTATTGTAGAGAAGGTCTTGTGTCCAGTAGAAAACATACTTAAGGACTCTTAGGATTTTTTGATAAAAATTTAAACAGAATTATTTTAGTACTTCCATTATTTTTTTAACTGTGGATGTGATTGATTTATTTACATCAAAACCACATTCTGAGGAATTACAACTGTTTTACAAAGCCATACTCGAACTGCCTAATTTGAGCAATAAAATGATTAATTTCATAATGGAGGCTATGGAAATGATTTTGTGTAATAACTACATTTCATTTGAAGGAGAGATTTTCAGACAAGTTAAAGGTGTTGTGATGGGAGCTGGTCGTGCCTCTGTTAACATGAACTTAGTAATGTATGGGTAGGAAAAGATCAATGCAGTTAACTCCAGATTTAAAGATAATTGGTATACCTACCTATGTTTCCTGGATGACATTTTTAATTTATGTAAAGACAATGGGTTATCTAGAGATGAATTTATAGACTACATTAACAGTTTTACCCCCTTCCTGAAATTTATGCTCACCCATTTTAATGAACAAATTGACTATTTGGATGTAACTTTATTTAAAGACAACATCTGCGGCTGTTTTGGATCAAGTATATTTAGGAAACCTACATTTTCGAATAGTTATTTAGATTACAATTGTTGTCATCCAAGTTACACTAAAAAGCCCATTTTTAAAGGGCAATTAGTCAGGATAGCCAGAATGAGTTCAAATTTTGCAATATTTGAGTTAGAAGCGAAAAAGGTGACTATTATGTTTCAGGACTACTGCATAAAATCAGTGGTAATATTTTTCAAGAGTGGGGCACTAAATATAAACCTTTACTTGGTTCTGAAGACAACACACTTCCCCAGACCTCTGAGACTAATGAAGTCAATTTCAACACCTTCGCTAATTCCATGGTGGTACCTTTTGGTTCCTATACAAAGGAAATTAAGAACATTATGGTTAAGAATTGGAACATGTTTAGAGGTAACATTGACATTTTCCCACTAAGTAATAAATGGGAGGGCACCAGACATTGTGGAGTATGTAAACAGTGTGGGTTTATTATATTACAAGCGAAGATGTCTGTTTGATCCCCACCAATAAAAACTGAGTTAAGTGAGGGTGATTGTGCTACAAAAGGGTTAGTTTACCTAGCTTTATGTACAGAATGTAACAGTTTTTATGTAAGCAAGACAGAGAGTTGGTTTTGTAAGGGTATTTATGAGCACATCTATGTGCTAGCTACATGCAACATGAATAATGCATTATACAAACATACACTTACATGCCCCCTGTTTAAAATATTTTTGCTTAGTATATTAGGAATAGTTACAAAGAGCCTGAGGGCTGTTTATTGGGAAGTCGAACTAGCTAAGACAGACCTTATCTGGCAACTCTGGTTGGATGCAACACTTGCAACAGGTTTGAATGACTACGTTTCTGTGATGTCCATCATACAAATGAAAGCAACTAACTTACAGGACAAACTAATATGTATGCATAATTAAATATAATTAAATATATTTTTTTATTATCCTTCATTTTTTAAGATCAATGTATTTATGGAATATTTGTGGTGATTTTTAATGTAGTTCAACCAACAGGACTAAAGTAATTTGATAATAAAATTTTGATAATTGGTTATTTTTATGTAATTTATGGGTGCCTTATTTTATATTATGTATATTATGTACATTCAAATAACTTTTATTATATAACTTCTTTAAATTTCTGCATTTTCTCTAATTGTACCAGCTGACTGTTTTTAAACATTATATAAATGTCCTAAATTGCTTTTTTAATGGTTCTGATGAAGTCCTAACTTTTAAGGACAAAAGTTCTTAACCATTTTTTCATCATTTTTTACAGAATTGTACTGTTCTGCACTGTACTGTATTGTTGTGGTTCACTACTCGTGTTCTATGAAGTTTATGTTTGGACTCTATTCTGAGGATTGGTGATTTGTTTGCCTAAACTTGTCGCATGGATTTCTGAGGGAATCCCTTCAGTGTACACAACGTGAGCCTTTTTGTTGCTTTTTAGTTTCTTTGGTGGCTGAACGGATATATGCTGTTTCTTGTTCTAAAGTATAATTACAGTTCATGAAATTAGTATCGTTTCAATCTTTTATGTTAGCCAGTTCTTTGCAGCACCTGCGATGTGTTCAGAACTGACTCCTTCTGCAATTCATATGAAGTTACATGTTTCAATAGCATATCTAAATAAGGCTGCCATTTTTTTTTATGAGACCCATTGCTCCTGCTGCTATTGGAACTGTCTGTGTATCCTTCTTGCACATTGCCCTTGTTTCTGCCTGCAAATTCTGGTATTTTATGACTTTGTGTCTCTCTGTACATAAGACTGTAATCCTTGGGTGTAGCAGTTTCAATGATCAATGCTACTTTTGTCTTCTCTTCATAGACGACTATATCTGGTTTTCATACATCTGTTTTTTTGAACTGTTAATGGGTGATCCCATGTGATATAAACTTCATCATTCTCTACATGCTTTGTGATTCATGTTTCCAATGCTTCTCAGCTACTTCAGCATTGTAATGTTTGCACAGTCCACAATACAACCATCTTGCCACTTTATTATGCTTTCAGTATATAGGCCCTCTGCCATTATTGTATCACACCCAGTAATAAGATGCAGAACTGCTTCCAGTTCTGTTTTACAAAACCAGCGTTTGTCTGTTTCTCCCACATGTTCAATAAACTTTGTAAAATATTATGTATGTATTCCACTATAATGGGCTGCTAATATTAACATTTCATCTTTTGGTTTAAATTGATCGCTCCTTAACCGTTCCTGCTTCAGATCCTGATCAACATGAGGTTGTTCCAGGAGTTTTTTGTACTTTCAACTATATTTATGCCTTTTCCACATTTCTTGCCTTCTCATCTGATCCTTCTCCTTGTATTTTTTCTTTTATTTTGGCACATACTGCTGCTGCCTGATTTCTGTCTACTTCTGAGTTACTTTTCATTCCTGCTTGACACCGATATGCTTCTGCTAAACTAAGCAGGAAGTCATCTTAGAATTGTTCTGTTCATGTTTCAAAACTTTCATTATGTTTGGATCTGATGCGGTCAACAGATAGTCCTACAACTGCAGATCTCTACATGTAATTAATTTCAAGGAGGTCTATACCTCCTTCAGAATGAGGAATTTATAATCTTGATATACACAGATTTTTATATATTATTTGATAAGCATTAAGCATTTTTCTTTTGTTTTCTTGTCCAAGTGATCCAGTACATTTTGGGGCCAGTCAGTCACCTCAAAACTGTAAGTTAGAACAGGAAGAGTAAATAGGTTTATAGCTTGGACTTTGTTCCTAGATGTCAAGGCTGTTTTGAGTTTTCTAAAATATTCTTTACTGAGTTTTGTTCACATTTGTTCATATTTTATTGTTGATCCCTCATCGACTCCCAGATATTTATACACTCCCTTCTGCCCAAATTCCTTTATATCACATTACTGTGCCAGACCTATTTTCTTCATGCTGTATGTTTCTTGCTTTAAAAGTAGCTTTTGCACATTTATCAAGACCAAATGACATTCTTATATAATCTGAGAAAGTTTTTACCACTTCCAGTTGTGCTTTTAAAGCCTCATCTGATGTTCTATATGTTTTTAAAATAATCCACAAAAAGATGATGAGATGTTTTTACACTTTGTTGTTGTCTGGGAGCCAAATTTTAACCATGATTGACTCTGTTAAGTAGACAGCTTAATGGGTTAAGGGCAAGACAAAAGAGCAGCAGTGACAGTCACCTTGGTATATCCGCCTTTGAATTTGTGTCCTTTATCATGAGTTAACTGCAACATGGTTTGCCACTGTTTCATGATCACTATAATGTAATTGATCAATGTAGGGTTTATCTTATACATTTGTAAGCACTCCTTTATTCATGAATGTGGAATGCTGTCAAATGCTTTTTTTGTAATCTATCCATTCCATACTTAGATTCCTCTCCTTTTTACATTTCTCCATTATGATTTTATTTAACAACAAATGATCCTTTGTTCCCTATGACTTTCTTTTGTTACCCGTTTGTTCTATTGCCATGATTGAGTTTTCTTCTAAATGACTATAAACTCTGTTATCATCAATTGTTGTATAGAGTTTATATATTGTTGGAAGGCAAGATTTTGGTCTATGGTTTCTAGAATAGTTTGCAGGTTCACTCTTAAGGAGGAGAATCATTTTTCCTGGTGTTAACCAGGCTGGTGTCTGTTTGGGGTACGCATATAGGTAATTCTTATTCATGGCTAAATCTTCATGTAATGATGTTAATACTCATAGCCACGTTAGGTACTGCATCTGGGCCTGGGTTTCCAATTAAGAGCTTTTCTTAATTTTGTATGAATTTGTCTGGTTGTTACTTCATCCCATTTCATATGCTTTACATTTGAACATCCTACTGTTTCTTTTACTTCTTCTATCCATTCAGCATGTTTATTATATTCCACAAAATGTGCCTATTTCTTCTTCTTTTTTTTGGTTGTGTTTCTATTCCTTTTGCTTTGCTTCCCAATTTTGTATAAAACATTTTTGTATCATCAATGAATTGCTTATTTTGTACTTTTCCTTTATGTTTATCTGACTGCATATCTTCTAAACTTTTCTGCCTGTGCTGATATCTTTAGTTTATTATTTGCAATAGTATATGACAGTTCCTGGCCTGTTCTAATATTGCTCATTGCTTTTATCATGTCCATCTTTCTAAGTATTTTTGTTGATGTGTTCCCTCTTCTATACTCTTTTAACAGTGACACTTATTTTCTTAACTGCATTTATAGTTTTCTCTGTTTGATACTTCCGTAATGGCATTTAATATCTTCCCTTCCTTTCCCTTACTGCCCTATATTTTTGTGGTAAGTCTTTATATGTTACTAATTTTGCTGTACAGTAATATATTCTTTTTACTTCTGCTTTATCACGTGAATTTCTGATAATAGTCGATTACTGTATTCATTTGTTATCATACTTCTAACATTTTGTGTCTTATTGACTTTTTGTAATCTACTTTTTTCATCTATCTTAATACGTCTAGCCATCTCTATTAAATCAAACAACTCCTCCCTTAGATCTTTTTCTTCTAAACTGATGACACAGTCTTTATTCTCTGTTTCTTGGTGGCATTATGCAGAAAGTTCCAGAATATTTTCTTGTGATATATTCTCTTCAGCTGCATCCTGCATCATCCATTGCTCTTTCATATGGGAGCTCACTGGTGTATCACTCTACAACATTGATTGTAACACAGTTGCCATCATTTCTTGTTCCTTCCCTTGCTGTGCAATTCCAGCTGAACTTTTGTACTGGTTTTCTGCTGAAAGTTCCAAAGTATCTTCATGCAGGAACTGATCATATGCTTCCTGTTCCACCTATTTCTCCTTAATTTGTGGACTCATTGTTTCAACATGCTGTGACCTTAGAAGTGTTGGATTTTCTACACTAAATCCTTTACTTCACATGCAGTCCATAACTTCAGTTTCTACTGTTTCTATTTCTTTAACTTTTCCATTATTGATGCTCTTTTCTACTTTCCCCCTTTGTTTTCTTATTTTTTATATAGTCAGACTTTCCATGTCCAGATGCCTTTGTCTGTATTTCTCTTCAAATATCTTTGGTGCTGCTTTTTTGTATTGATTGGTTTTGCTTTCGCTTTTGCATACATACTGCATCATATTAAATCTCTTTTTATTTCCCGTTCCATATTTCTGCTTCAGATGACTGCGCTCGACCTGTTTTTCCTTACTTTGGGCACTCATTGTTCCATCATGCTGTGACATAAGCTGTGCTAGACTTTTTTTAATCCTGTAATGAATAATGATGGCAAGGATATTGGGATCTGCGGAAAAGGTGTTGTATATAACTGCTATGCAAAAGATGTTGCTAGAAGATGTTAGATGTTGATATAGACTAGTTTGCGATGAGCCATTTATGAGTGTTGTTAGTGTATAGTTACAGCTAGTATTTCTGTAGTAAGTTTCAGTCAGGCTAGTTAGATATCTCAAATTTAGTTTTTAATCTTGGCATTCTATTTGTATTGCCGTTTATTTTATTTCTCTGTGGGTGACAACTTGTATATATTTTAATTTGTGGCTGTGCTGGTTAACTCACACGCATTTGATAAGAAATTTGTTTAAGACTGAGTAACTGCAGTTCCAGTATCCTCACCACTGTCTACGGAATGTGAAGACAGGCTGGCACTACTGCCAGCAAGTGTGACAGTGGACCGGCTCCTATGACCCTAAATGCAATGCTATGACTACACCTACACCAATATGACACCCCAAAGGCAGGAAGCAACCCACAGATGTCAAGATATCTACTACTGATTGGATTTGAATCCTACCACTGCCAGCCAAGGGTTAAGTAATATCAAGAAGATGTACACAAGTCTATCCCAGTGATTCATTTCCAAACTACAACCTGACTCCAGGAGCAAAAAGTGGATATACACTGCTGTACTGGGTATGCACTTCCATTATCATCTTAAATTGTTACAAACAGCTAAAGGAGATTCTTATTGAGACACTAAAGATGTGCTAAATCATTATTTGTTGATATATGTTTAAAGCCATGCTTAGTATATGTTTTAAGTAATCATATCAGAGCTTCAGATTGCAACCTGTTGCTCTGCATGTATGTATACATTTCATTTAAAATCAAAATCCATTTCCTCAAAGAGTGAACCAGACATATGTAAAGCAACCTACTTGCTTTTCATGTTTATTTTATTATTTGTTTATGTATTTATTCATTTATTGTGAAGACAAGTCACATACAGCTTTCATGGATGAGCTTTGACCTCTGCACCACTAGACCTAATATAACCTATTTTGATTTACCTTAACAAGATTGCTAAAGCCCTGAATGCAGCATTCCCTTTTGATGAGGCTGCTTTTCAACCAACTATTTTTCAGGCACTTTGCCACAGCACATCTGGAAGGATAACACACTAATTATAAGAGAACACTGGGATACAACAGCTCATCTCTGTAAAGAATTAACTTTGTGTTGAAATTAGGCATTAAACTGTTAAATCAGTCCAACTCCATCTTCATTAAATTGTTTAAAGCATATCTTACATCATGAATATGCAAGTAAATTAAAAAAAAAACTCAAGATAACAAAATGTTGAATATTTATTGCCTCTTTAATCATAATACTCTTTTAAATAAGTATAGTCATGTCATTTCCTGTGAAGTAGCTTGGCAGTAGATGCTATGAAACACTACTGCAAGTAATGCAGTCGCTTAACCTTTCCCTCACTGAAGGAAGATCACTGCACTGACAAAAAGCATGAAGCCATATCCAGGGCTACTACATTACCTTCCCTTACCTTATAATCCGCAGAGTTATGCCTACTAGGGATTGATGCTAACAGCTCCCAACTTTCCCAGTCATTATCCCTTTGACTTAGGATAGTGGGCTTCTTCAAGAACTGCCTGTTCACACACTGGAAAATAATCACTAAAAGTTGCCAGGTTAACTTTCAACACCAGGTACTTAGATTCTGAGCCTGGCACCTTGATAAGGTTAACAAAGAGGAGTGCAACTCATGGTGGTTAATTTTCAACTTTGGTTTGAAACCACAGAACAGGCTACATTAAAGGGTTGGAATTGCTTACTGGCATTATTGAAACCTTATGTTGTTTTTTTTTCACAAACGTAGTATTGTTAATATCTGACAGTTAGTGAATATGTATGTATGGCCGACTTTTCTTAAGCTCATACTAGGATTATGATTCACATGTTAGAGCGTTTCCAGAGGCTTAAAGGTTGTCATACTGATTATCGGTGCTAAGCCTATCAGGAAGTTTATATTTCAACTGATTACATAAGGACATTTACATTCCTAAAGACTATTTTTTGCTAAACAACAATGTTTTAGGTGTTTATAGTTTTGTTTCATAACTATTTTGTAGCTTGCTAGACATGTATGATGTGTATTCAACTTACTGGACTTTGTAATATGTTTTGAGTTAGTCAAAATTAAACATTGTTATGTCAATAAACAATCTCTTCAGTTACAAAAAAAAAAAAAAAAAAAAAAAAAACCTATTCTGACCCAGAAGGTGCAGAGCTGTTGTTACTTCCAACATGTCATGCACAAAATCAGCCTGTCACTGCTGATGCTTCATATAACCCAACAATTAAATGCTCAGCATGACCTTCTGGCACAAGTGCAGTTATGAGGAAAGTGAGGCAGCAAACTGGACATGCAGATCACCATTATATATGGTCAAATAACTGAGTCACCCCTTTTCCTTAACAATGCTGATTCTGCATGTTTCTTACTTATGTCTACTTCTAGGAGAGAGGTACAGCAGAGTAAAAGCAGAACTGATTCTGTAAATGTATGTTGTGTTGCAACACGCAAAATACAAGAGAGACTGGCAAAATGCAAAGAACTGAAGAATAAAAAGACAAAACAAAAAAAAATATTCATTTTTTAGTGAAGTGGCCCTTACCTAACAGCATACACAAGTTTTCAGTGCTATGTGGTACAAAAATTAAATATGTGAAATGAAACTTTAATATGCACTAATGACAATATTTCTTACTCCATTTCACTGGAATATGGCAGATAAATGTTCAGGACTGGTAAGGTATGCAATCCCTATCTACTGCTGAAGCCATTTTAATGTCTGCTTAATTTTGTTCTTTTTTATAATTAGTCCAACATCATATGCATAATAAAGTTGTAAAAGATTCTAAAATAAATCAATGGAAATTAAATTCTAGACATCTAAAACTAGCTGTAAAGTGGAGAGAAATAGAATTAAAACATGTAAATATCAATAATATAAGCAACATTTATTTTCCACATTAATAACTGAACATCTGAAGATTGGTTGTGATTGCCCTGAAATTGTATATAGTTAGTAGAAGATTGATTATGCAAATTTAACATACAATAAAAATGTTTTACTGTTTATATGTGTGGGGTATTGCTTAGAGGGGGCAAGAAATGGAAAGAAAAACAGGAAATTGGAAATAACTTAGCACAGGGAATTAGTTTAACTGACACCCAAGACAGGTTTGTAGTCTTAATTCAGGAGTTAACAACATTACTATTATAGCCCCACTGTGCAGTGTCCAAGCAGCGGCTATACCTATGACTGCCTTCAACTACACTTCTAATTACTCAAAAGCCCTTACTAGAATAAATTAACTAGGTCCTGACTTTAATATTTAGGGTCTTCCAACTTAAGATGAATTGTAAAGATCAGGCATATCTAGTCCTAATGACATGTTTCTTATGTAGAAAAAACGAAACAACAAACAGGGGCAAAGGATGGTTCAATAAAAAAACAAAAACAGCAAAAGCATAGAGTTACTTTGACTTAGTCGAGTGACCAAGTAGAGTATGTGATGTAATTAAAAATAACTGATTCATCTTGATGTAGATAAACAACTTAGAACGATGTCAGATGACAAACCTAAATTCTTCTTTAAGAATCAGAGATCCATTAAATGTCCACTATGTTATAAACAGCAAAGTAACACTAATATATTTTCTGAGTGGAAGGGGACTTTTGCCTGTAAAAATTGTAGTGCATGTCAGTTCATTCGCCGTACTTCTACATATGTCCACCCTGATACTGGACACAGATACAATTTTAGGTTTTATGCTGATTGTAGGAGGAATGATTTGATTTATTTAGCTACATGCACTGTTTGTTCATCATTTTATGTGGGTAAAATGAATCATTCTTTTAAAGAAGAATAAACCCACTAATGTTCTAGACAAGCATGTTAATATCCCAGGGAATTCACCTATTTTTAAGTTTTTTGTCTTAGGACTAATGCATTTTATTTGAATAGAACGTTATAATGTGAATAAAACAAAACGTACAGAGTTAAAATGGATTTTAGAGTTACAGGCTGATAAAGGAATAGGCTTAAATTGTACTGTCTCTTTAAAGCCTATATTGAAGTCATTTCATCTCTTTAGATAATTGCTGTTATTGTATTTAAACATGAATTTAGTTGTTACTCATTGATATGGTCTGAGGAAGCACTGGTGTTTGGTGTCAAAGCGCTTACGATTGTACTGATATTTTATCAATGAAAATAAGTTTTATATGTAGTTTGCAGAGTGCTTGGATGGTTCTTCTTGTTTATACTTCTGATGTTTCTCTCTTGTTTTGTTTGCATGCCTGTGTTCCCTTGGCATATACATGTGTACTGTAATTGTAATCAGGTTTGATTGTACTGCTCCATTTTTAAATATTTTGAACGTATATTTGGATTGGCCTGTCCAGCTATTTAAGATAAACATTTTAATTAACTAAATGTGGTGGCAGGCTATGGGGGTGGCAAGGAATGCACAAATATAGCAGTAGATCCTCTAATTTCTGATTCCTGAGTTTTGTGTGTATTGTAATGTACAAGGTAAGCAGATTGTATCTTAAAAAGCATAATAAATGGCAGAGGGGAGTACAGAAAAATAAAATACACACAGACCATCCAGTGGTCATTTAAAAGCAAAAATGGATAGAACACCCCCTGATGGCGGTGTGTGCCGTTTTTGTTTCACATTGCCCACAGATAATTTTGTTCTCTTACCAGTACTTTTCCAGACATAGCTATAAGAGAGTACTTTCCCTGAAGAATCAGACAGTATGTTTCTAGGCTTCAGCTCTGCTCTGTGCTGGTAAGTGTAGTTGAACTTATACAATAGAGCTAATCTTATGATTTTTTTTTAACTGTTATATCTGGCATTCATTAGACCATGGACCTGTCTGTCACAAACTCTCAGTGTAACATAATGATTTGTGTGTAACACTAAGTGTTTTTTCTAAGCAGCAGAACCAAATAGAACCAATATGGGCTACAGCTGTGTGATGTGTTGCTGGGAGTGATATGGCTAATAGTGTCTACAGATCTGCTGTTTGTGTACCATTGTATCATCGTATAGAAAGCTGTGATGCTTGTGGTAGGATAGATAATGCATTGTGAAATTTACCCGTACAAGGAATAATTTATGCTATACTATCTACACTGTGTGCCTTATAGCTAATGGAGCTTACAGATGCTATGTTATGAATTGTACAATTAATGCATGCAGGCAAATGGAAACAGATTTTATTGGGTGAAGCTGTGAGCTCTTGATTTGCACTGTATGATCATAAAAAGCAGTATACAGAATTTCAAAACATTTTGGAAAATACTATTTGATATTGTAATGTGGACTATAAAATGATTGGACAGAGTTTGTTAGTGAGAAAGCTAATAGCTGTGAGTACGGTTCCAGGTTCATACTGAAATACATACCTGTTTAATTTTTAAGGTATAGTGTCTTTATTTGCAGATACATCAGTTTGAAGACTTATTCTGGTGAATACAATTTTACCTTTATCTTTATTGATTTGCTTTGATATAGCTGGCACTGTAGAAGCATCTTTATGAATGACAACTTACAGATCTTGCAGATCTGCTCAAGCCAACACAAAAAGATGAAAATTGTTATTTATGACAACAATACAGCTGGTAGAAATAATCATAAAATAATACATCCGGAATGCAGAACCAATGAAAAAGTTGCAGCTTGACAAGAAGTAGCTGAAAAGGCGAAACTGGAAAGGGAGTCCTGTGAGATTTGTCAAGTAAGCGAAGACACAAATATCATCTCAAAATAGAAAGGTATAGGCAGATTGTATCATAAACAAGAAGCAGTATGAATAACTGTGGTATAAGGCAGCACCATGAAAATGTGTGATACCTCTATCTAAACAGCTGATGAACCCTCGTCAAATTTCACAAGTGGTTTAGGACCCACTGTCATTACATGGCACAGGACTGATGCCTTTGACAAGTGAGCAGTAAAAAGGTACACAAGCTATCCTAAAAAATATAAAACACCATCTAAATTAATTTGCCATGCATTGTATTGTGGAAATAAGGGAGGCCTGGAGGGGAAATGGCAGAATGTTTAAGTATCTCAGTTAACAAATAGTAAGTCAGCATGTTTTAGAAAAATCAATTTGTGAAGTCAATTGGATTCTATTTGAAGACAAGTGTTAATTGATATGTGGGAACCTCACAGTGATGGCTTTGCATCAGTGGTATAGCTTGTTATGGAGTCTGATGGTCCACTGAAGATGGTAAACATAAAATAAATGCATGGCAGAGATTAAAAGAAATTTTGTGGAGTGAAGAAAGCAAACTGCTGTAATGGGTACTGATGGACTGATGGACTGTAGGAAGTGTTACAGATAAGTGATCATAACAGGTAAGCCATGCAGTCCTTACCTACTGTTGATCTCATTTTACTGTCTGTTTATTTGTGTTCATTTTTAGGATTAGTTTAAGCATCATGAGTACAAATTTGTTGTAAAAGATTTGTTACTTTGTAATGTTGCACATTTTACAGAAGTTACAGGCAACAGAAGTGCACCTCCATAAACATTTACTTTGAGTCAAAAATATGCTTAAGTCCTGGTTTCTGCTTTTAAACAATACTTTGTGTATCTACCATGTAGGGGGTTTACTCCCGAATTTCATAGCTACTACATTTTAACTTTAAAATCGGGACTCCTTTTGAAATTAGTGAGGAGGAGAATTTTGACTCCCTAGAATTTGCAAACTCAGCATTGAGTGCAGGTTCTACCTTATCCTTAGGTCTCCAGAGTTGGTATACATTAAGGTAAGGGCTATGGGGTCAGCTTCCACAAAAAGGTAAAGGGAGGTGCATGCAGCTCCTCTGCAAAAAAAAAAAAAAAAAATGCCATTGCTTGAAATTTTAAAGACTCAAAATTCTTGGGCTTACAATTTTTGTATGTTGCTAAGATCACACTTCCTTGATGAAGCATATATTAATGGGGGAGTAAAGGCACAAACCACTACATGGTGGGTACAGAGTGATGTCTTTGTTGTAGAAATGTGAATAATGTACTTGAATTTTATTGTAAATAATGTTAGTCTCACACGCCCATGATGTTTTCTCTCTAGTTGCTGCTCATTGGCTGCGGCTTCATTAAATCGCACATTGATAGCACCACATGAACCCAGTTAGGACAATAACAACAAAGATTGTATGATACAAGTTTTGTTCTTACAACACTGGAGTTCAATACATTATCTTTTCAGGTTCTTCAGAAAGCTACTTCCCTAGATGTACAGCATTTCAAACACATTTTCTAGTAGCACTTTCGGCGGTAAAACATTTCACTTAGTTATCAAAGAATCACAGCCGTCTCATTTTACCATCTCTCATGGCAGCTGCACAGGTAAACCCCGAGTAAGATGCTTAAAAGGAAAAAAAAGCATACCTGTACCCCATTTAGTGAATGAGAATCAGAGACTATTAAACATGAACTGATATTGCATTAAAATGCAAACCTGTGTAAGTTTGTGTTGCTGCATAGATGAGCTTGTTTGATGCAAGATGTTGCAGAAGGAGAGGAGACAAGAAGAGGGTTAATAAAGCAATAGGTATACAGTAAAGTAGAGAGCCATTAAGTGTGAAATGTTGACAGGAAGCAGCTTACATTGCAGTCCTCTTATTCAGAATAAATAGATGCAACAAATGATAAAGTAAGCAAACACATTAATGTCCCTCTTCACTTTTATAGAGAACATTCTAAAAGTTGAATAAGTGTATCTCAAGTTATTACACTACATTCAGTGTTAGGTAACATTAACTTGCTATTTGTTGCATGTATTGCCATTCCCTAATGTTATAACGCACTATTCAAATATTTATTTTGCAATCTCTATTAATGGTTAATTACTATCCTGGAAGGTGGTTTACCAGTGCAGTACCCTATGATTTTGTAAGAAACTTTTGAATATTTGTTTCTAACTGGTAGAGGTACTTATGAAGAGTCTGAGAGAAATAGGAATAATATAGCTACACCTCCTTGTAGTTTCAAATGACTGGTGGAAGAGTTTTCAGAAAAAAAAAACAATAGAATTAAACAGTCACCTCTGATGTATATTATTTATCTGTTATCTTTACGATAAAATTTCCTAAGGAGAAAATAATGAACATTAAATTAGGAAATTACAAACTACTACTGCTGGGGAGAGAGCTGTACATTTTCTTTCAAAATAACAATGCCTAGTGTTTCTAGGTTATATAACTAGGTGACACGAACGATCCCCTCCCAATGGCCCTCAGGACTACAGGCCAATCTCTATCCTCTACTCTACTGCTAAGAACTTTGAAAAAAAATCTCTGTAAGCAAATTATTTGATGACATCAGTAAATATGTACTCTTAATGTGACCACTAGCATGACTTCAGTTCTGGTCATAAGACATCCTCACTGCTCTATTCATTGCAACCAATGCCATTTATAGCAGCATGGATAACGGACTTCTATAGGCAGCTTTATTCACTTTAGTTGAATGATCCTTTAGGGGGCTCATCCCCCAGCTTCTTTGATGGCTACTATACAACCTTGGATTTGCAGGACCTTTAACACATTCAGTTCTGAATAGCTCTCCACTCTGGGCACATTTTCTTTGGGATGCCTCAAGGTTCTGTCCTTGGTCCCACACATTCCTACTTATTTATTAATGATAACATTGCATGTTTTCTATATAGCTCACTTGTTCTTGACACAGATGACATTCTATCCTTCAAGTCTTCTCCATCTAATAAAGAACTGTGCCTACTAAATCTTGCCAAATCAGCTGTAATGCTTTTCATAACACTTCAGAAACTGAAGCTTAATCCCTGTATCACAAGCACAAATAAAATACCTTAAGCCAGCTCCTCTCTGTACTTAGGATGGCCTCTCAAGGTATCAGTGAAATTCACCAAGGCCACTTTGACCAATGTGGCTGCAGTACTATACCAGCTAAAAGCCTACAGCTCAGTATCCTATCATCTCAAACCAAAAGCCAGATTATAAAGGGGGGCGTATCCCAAAATAAGAGAGTGTCTCAGGCTTAGGTTATGTCTGGAAAGAGTATGTAAAATAAATAAACAAGCACATAAATGGGTCAGTAGGGCAGTTGGGACAGAGGTTAAATGTAAAGAAGAGTAGAAATAGACCGAATTCATTCTGAACCCAGATCCTTAATCTTTTTCAAATGTATAATCTCAAAACCTAGACCTACTGCCCAACTTAAAGCACACTGTCCCTTAGCAATACATTCACATTATTATAATCTTAAACACAATACATCAAGAACACCAGAATCAATTCACTAGTGCTTAATCCTATTGAAACTGTGGGTTCATTACAACCTCTTCATTAGATGATGGACAGAATAAATGGAATAGACTTAAAATGTAAAAAAAAAAAACAAATGATAACCACAACTAGTACTTCTAGTTTTAGTTTTCTAAATAAAAGCAGACAAATATATACCTTTTGATTCTATGAAATCATATTACATTTCATTAGAAGTTTATTAGAATGGCTAACATTGAAACAGCTTACTTTGGTTCATAGGATCATAGATTAGTACTAAGCTAACTGCCTTTGCAAGCCATTTTAAGCCTAACCAATTATTCCTTGTAAGACTCAAACCCTGCACCTTGTGCTTGCAATGCAAACACCTTAACCATTTGGCCACCCTCCTAACCCCATGTATGCTAAGCCTGGTAAGCCTCATAAAACAGTTTGACTTCATAAACTTTTAGGTGGTTGTTCAATATGTGATAGACCTCTACTAATCCTAGTGGGTACTTGAGAAAAAGTAAAGAAGTTCCTGGTATTAACCTAACAGATGATTGTATAAGGATTTTGATCAAAACTTTAAAGCTACTGAATTTTTGTTTGAAAATTCTGTACTTGCAGTTACGTACAAAATCACTTGCATCCTTACTCAGCAACTCTTCCTCTAAAAGTTGCACAAACAATTACAACCTGGAGATGTTTGCTTATGGCTTTCATTTCTAGGAGCATATTTTTTTGTCCTTCACTGTTTGCTGCCTTTTGTTTCTAGACATAAATAGATATGAAATGATGTATGGTTTTGCAGGGTTACAATAACACAGGAACTACATATTTTGGCTTTATGGGACAGAAAATTATGGAATAAAAACAGTTATTGTTATATGACAAAAACATTTTAGTGGGACTTTACTATTCATCATATTATACCAGATCTGCTTAACATTGTTAAAGAGTGTTACCAAAGGAAATATTCATAAGCAGACCATCCTGAAATTGGTGCACTTTGGTAAACTTAAAGCTTAGCTGTATATTTTATACCAGACTCATTTCATTACTAGTATGAAAATAAAAAAAAAATGAATACTTTCTTGTACTTGCATTATCCAGACCTTTTATCTGATTGACAAATAAATAACTCTGCTTGTTGTGCCTTGTTAACTGGCATCAATCTTTGGGGCTGATACATGCCATGGTTTTCACAGGCTTATTCGATTCAGTGCTTATCTAAATACCAGTCTACTTGGACTCTTTCATTTCTTTCCACTATTCTTCCCTTGCTAGACCTCTCCTGCTTGCTAACACCTATTTTATCTGACAGTAATGTTTAATAAGGGTGACACTGACACAGTAAACAGCATTGTGACAGTAATGTTTAATAAGGGTGGCACACTGACACAGTAAGCAGCATTGTGACAGTAACGTTTAATAAGGGCAGCACACTTACACAGTAAGCAGCACTGTGACAGTAATGTTTAATAAGGGTGGCACGCTGACACAGTAAGCAGCATTGTGACAGTAATGTTTAATAAGGGTTGCACGCTGACACAGTAAGCAGCATTGTGACAGTAATGTTTAATAAGGGCAGCACACTGACACAGTAAGCAGCATTGTGACAGTAATGCTTAATATGGGTGGCACATTGACACAGTAAGCAGCATTGTGACAGTAATGTTTAATAAGGGGTGAAATAAGTGCCATAATGGGCTTAATTTGCCTTATATTTTCATGTTTTAAGAATGCCTTTATCCAGGTATTACAGATTCAGCAGAATTTCACCTAATAATAAGTGTCAATAATTTGTTTTGGAGGCTATTAAACATGAAAATAATTTTGAGCTTTAATTTCAGATGGATCTACTGGTGCATTCACTAAATTAATTAAGGAAATGTTATAGATATTCTGAAATACATTGTCCAGCCTCCTACATTAACCTACAGGTATAATGCCCATAATCTAAACTAAAGAACGCCAAGGTCGGTGCTACTGTTGATGAGGCCACTTCATGGCTTATTGTTAATGATGATGTTATTACCAGAAGGAGAAATAAAATGGCTAAACTGTTATGAGGTGACCTTAGCATTGTTGGTCATGAATCTAAGCTTTTACTATGAGTGGACAAAAAAATGAATGCATCAAGGGTCAGAGTTTCTGAACTGCATTCACCAAAAAGACATGCCAGAAACACTTTTGTAAGTGATTTTTCCAAGGGAACAAGCCTCCCTGCACCCCATGTGGGCAGAAGCCCCACTGAAATTATATATACTATCTCTTTGGTCACACCAACTCAAAGAAGGATGGAAATTTCCCCAAAAAGGGCATCGGTGCTGGCACAACTCATTAACAGTGATCTCCTGTGGAGGAACTCTGATCGTCAGTGAGTTGACCCTTGTTCAAGCTTTCAATCTTCACCCAGCAGTAGGATAATAGAATCTAGCAGTATAATGCTATGAATTTTGCTAGAATTAATTTGTATGCTAAACGTCAGACACAACCAGCCTTGAAGAGCACATACTATTGTCACTCAGCCTATATCTGGCAAAATGATAATTAATATATTTTGTTGGCAACAGTACTTTTTTTTGCATTTCCAACTGATGCAGTGAAAAACATTTGTGATACCATGTACTGCATACCATTTGAAAAATCAGCACATTTCCTTTACTGCGTATATGCACTGTATAAGAATTAAGAAAATACATAAAGTGAAAATTTGTCACAAAAATGTTCTGCAACTGAAATCCAGCAACAGAAATATGGATTTTGTATAAAATTTATAATGATTGTTCTTTGAAAAATGTTAGCCAAGAGGACCATTATACAGAAAACTTCCATCTGTAATGCTACTGTTTGCCTGCTACAGTCTAACAGTAGAACAGCGACATATGGATAGCATTAGTGAGTATCTGCCAATGCAGTTGTTAAGTTATGATGCAATTCAAGGACAAAAAGTATGAAGGCGAAGTCTGATGCAGTCTAAAAACTGTGCTTTCCAGCTGATTGCACTCTGAGATGCAAAGCTGTAAGTGAGCACAAATGATTGCCATGGTTTCTGCAGTGTTGCATTTCATGTAATTACAGCAACTATAAATACATATGATTCTAGTCCTCACTACTTAATGCCAAAGAAGGCATTTTTATGGCAATTTGTCATTAAAAAAAGTGAAATGATCTAAAGAAAGTCATCAAAAATATTTTTAAAAGCACATTTTCTGTACGGGGCTAAGGCCACTCATACCCCAAGCTTAACATCCCCAAGCCTGGTATCATACTACCGTATCCAGGGCAAACCCTGTCCTAAGTAAACTCCTTTGATGAATGTACATTTTGAGAGCATATGAAATATTTGGCTTTCATAGAAACTGGCAGATTCCCAATGAAGACAGCTATATTTCTGTGTTTTATCCATTATGAATGCTGTTACATGTTCTTAATCTTTTGTTTATTAAGAACATTTAAGAACTGTTATTCTGTTATATTGCATAGCATGTTTGTTTGTGTAGCATCCTTACCCAGTGCATTCCTCCCAAACAAATTTATATACAAGCATGCACACAAACATACACACACACACACACACACACACACACACACACATGCATGCACTCACAGAGAAACACACACACACACACACACACACACACACACGTCTATTTTATATCAGGATTTCTACACTGTCACTATAGTGTTTAGCCTGTATGCATTTTAAAGAATTCACTAAGAAACAGTATCACATGCAGTATGCTTTAAACTGCTGAACAAACCTAAAGGTTACTTTGGAATAATACATTAAGATAAAGTTACACATAAGAAGGAAAATTAATAGCAGTACCATTTGCAAAATAAGTTAACATCAAGCAGGTTAAAAATAACATTTTACACTTTCAATTTTCAAATACTGATGGCTTGACTCATTACTTTTGTGCAGACATAACTACACGGAAATCTCACCTTAATCAGTCACGTTTACAGTGAAACAATGAAACATAACTGTGACTGACTGCATTTCATATAAATTATAACTTTACTAGATTGTGGTTTCTGCAAAAATGCACAGTCACAGATTGATTTCAAACTTCTGTCAAGTTTATTTATTTATTTGCATTTGTTTAACCAGGATAGTCCATAAGCATAATCTGTGTTATTTTACTATTGATATATTATTACATATGGATATATTAAGAACAGAGATCAGGATCAGTCTGTAAAAATGAGAAGGAACAAAAAAATGCAGAGGTTGTCAAGGCAACTTCAATTTTTTTTTTGTTCTTGCCGACTGCACCATTTAAAATATGTGTTAGTCTTTCTGCTATAGGAATAATTGCAGTTTAAAAGCATTCCTTCTTAATAACAAAAAAAAAAAAAAAACAGAATTGTGTGCTGTCCAAAGAATTTATGCCTACCAAAAACTGTAACATTTTAATTTATAGATGGTTACAGTATAGATTTTTTACTTGAATATCAGGCAATGAAATTCAGAGAAGGTAAAAGGAGTACAAGGCAGCTGTGGGTTTTGAAAGAAGAGTTCCCTTTCTATAGGCAAACCACAGCTTTTGGATGTAAGAAATAGGGTTCTCTCCATTTATTAACCAGTCTGCATGTTATAGCCTTTTATGTGCTGAGGAAAGAAAGTGCTGATTTTCTGGTAATGTCCCCAGTGGGACAGATATAAGCCAACAATTTTACAACAGAAAAAATCATGAGCAGAGCCAATTTAAGGAAGCAGTGCGCATGGAAGGCTGAGCGATTACTTGGAAGAAGGGTTTGGAACATAGTTCATTTTTTTAACAGTTCTTTTTTTGAAGTTCTAGCAGGAGAAGCACTGCAGTAATAAATCAAGAAAGCACATGGAGTCACACAGCAGCTAACTGTGTTACCTGTCCAAGCACTCAAATAATATGTTCTCTTCCAATCCTCTACTTATTAGCAATTCCAGCTTAAAGTTGCAGCTACTACTCATTGCATCTGCTATTTCCGTTTAACTAATGCATTTCTCAATACTTTTCTCACTGGGACATGGTACATTGTTGAGATGAGCGTTCCTTGGATCAGTTTTCTTAACACGTTAACAAACACATCCAATGTAATGCACGTTTGGTATAAATGCTGTTTTGCTTTTTATATCGATTCTCTAGCATAAGTCTATACTCCGTTTACTGAAGGCACAGTATGTCTCTTACTACACTGGAGTAAAATGTTGTCAGCACTGGAGACAAGACTGGCATATCTAGGATGGTGGAATGCATTTACTTTCACTTAGATACACATACTGTTTTTAATATAGCCACTGCATTACTAGTATTTCTTATGCTGACCAAAACACTAAAATCATTAGTCTGACTTGCAAGGTGTCATTCTTTAAAAAGCTGCAAATGTTAAAAGCTTCTGCTGTACTAATGTCATAGTGTGGGGAGCAATTCTTAGCTTGTTTGTGTCTCACATTTTAAGTGCTCCTTTTTAGGGTTTGTAGTAAGCAATACTGCAGTAAGCATGGATGATGATACAAAAATGTTTAGTTGCACTAAAGTGGATAGTAACTAAGCGTCACTACAGAATGAGTGTCACTTGATATGTTAACACAGTGGGAGTTGACAGATGCATGTAGCCACATTTGTCAGCTGCTGAGGGTAGATGGGTGCAGTGTTTCATTTACTTGGACAACAGTCCTATTATCTCGTGGGATCTAAACTGCAATGCATTGAATCTTAAGTGGCAGTCTTCATACATTATTTCTTTCTTGGTTTGTTCTCTTACCTTATCTCTATAAACATTTTACAGACTGCATAAGAAACCTTCTCTGGAAGGAGAACAAACTTGTGTTTTATCCTGAGCTGATCATATATCAGACTTCCTCCACTTGAATCAGTTTTCCTCTATCTTATATTTTCTATAATCTGATAGTTTGCTAGCCCAGTCATCCGGCTTGCAAGCCTTTTCTCCTTTATGCAGCAGGCTATTTTCATGCCTTTCTGACTTCTGCATATACAAGTGAAGGAGTCCATATATACATCCCAGACAAATACTGCTGTTTCCAATGAATTGATGGGCTATTTTTGTATAATATGTACTGTACTTCTGAACAATATGTACTTTATATATATATATATATATATATATATATATATATATATACAGGTCTACCTGATAATGCCGAAACTGCAAACCGCCGAAGACGAGAACACAGACATCAGAAGATCGACAATGGAGATGATCGACAGTTGAAAATCCCAACGCTGAGAATACTGACATGTTAAGGTAAGTGTGGGGATAGGGTTAAGGGCGGATTAAGTGAGTTAGGGTTAGGGCGCAGGTCAGGTGAGTGTGCGATAGTGACAGACTGTAGGGTTAGGGGCAGGTTAAGTAAGTTAGGGTTAAGGCACGGGTTAGGTAAGTGTGCAATAGTGGCAGACCTTAGGGTTAGGGTTTGGTTTAAGGTTAGTGGATAGATAGTTGTGTATGTAAGGTTTAGTGTAGGTTTATAAGGGTTTTGGTGTGCTTGTGTTGTGTGTGGGCTTTTTGGACAGGGGATTTGTTTTGTTTGTTGATTGTCGGGATTGTGGTTTGTTGGGCATGTGAAGTTTCGTGTTTTTGAGCTTTTGGTTGTATGGTGTCGGTGATTTCATTGTTGGTGTTTTAGCATGTCGGTGTTATCAGGTAGACCCATATATATATATATATATATATATATATATATATATATTCATAGTGCTTTATCTGGCAAGTACTTATTTAAGCTCACACAACTACAAAATGAATCATAGAATAGGTCAACAAAAATCCGAAGGGTGTCTCTTGTGATTTATAAGTAAAGTTTTTTTAGGCTCATTCTTATAAGACTATAACTTTTTGAATGCACACCTAGTAATGTAAAATGTTCATTAAATTTGTGTGCATAAGTGAAAGGGTGAGGGGGTTTTGACTGATTCAACATCTTGCTAAATATATATATATATATATACTCATATGCATGTTACCCGAGATGAGTAATATGCAAGCTGTTATATGATAGGAACAGAACCTCTGCAACAAAGTAAGAAAAATATGTTTCACGTGGACTATTTTATATAAAACTCATAACAACAAAAATGTCTGATTCTTCTCTGATAAATAGCCTCAGCAGTGATCAGAAACACTGTATGTTGTTTCATTTCTGCTATTCACATTTTATGAATGGGTGTGCAGGAAATTACCTGAAGAGGGAGCTTAGTATGAAATGGTATTGCTTCTGAAGTGTATTTTGTTTATTTGCTGTTTTTGTTTGTTTGTTTCTTTTGCTTTGCAAACACTATGGTTGTCAAAACATATTGATAATCCAGATATAGGTTGATTCAAAATCATAACAATCAGAATAATGTATAATAAAGTTTGATACAATAATTTTAATTAAAAAAATTATTTGGGTGTAATATGAGTAAAGATACTTAATGATAGGTTCACTGGTTCACAGCTTTATTGAGAAATAAATATTAAACAAGTGTGTAGAGACCATTACAAGCCTACCCAATAAACCATAATTATAAGGTTCTTCCAGCCTCAAGGAGGGTAGCACAGCACAAACTGAAGATAAATCGAGGCTACTGATCAGATTATATGAGTTAACCTTGCAGGTGGTGAGGGCAATACTCTGTATTTAATGGATGTTTAGTCCAGAGGTGAGGAGGTATATTAGGATATGACTCTACCATGGCAGTGTGCCTTATTTAACTGTCAAATGTTTACATCATTTAACAAGGTACTTGACAAGCTATCTGCTATGCTAAAGAATAGGAGGCCAGTGAGGTTCAAGTCATTCATGGCTTGAAATACTCAACACAGGTCACCAACGATGAGCCTAAAGAGACTAAATACAGGAAGGGAGATGCCAATCTGCCTCAATAACTGTGGTATTGAGGCCATTGATCTTTTTATATAGGAGTCTCTGTGGACTGTCAAGTTGAATGATATTTTTTGAAAAATAAATGCCAAAAAGAAGCATTATGTTCAATGATGGGTCAGATAAGAGTTGAGTAAAGAGGAATTAAGACTTCTTTGGCTCTAGAGGAGATGTGCTTGGAAATTAGGTCAGCCAGACAGAAGGATTTCCAAATTACTATGGAGTCGTGATGAGCAAAAATAAAGAATTGTGATTTGGCATGTCTAAATCCCTTTCTGGCCTCTTACCCTTCACCTTTTCCCTCTGATCTTTCTAGATACCTAAAATGGCCAGTATTATACTGTAATGACTATGAAGGAAATAACTGAATTAAGACAGGGGTCTGGGATTCTATATGATCTAAAGTACATTTGAGAGCCCATTTTATCCTTTTGATCCAATGATGGTTTAGAAATGAGTTAGGAAACACATTCATTTTTTTGGCAAGAAAGAAATAAGTTTCTTCTAATGCTTGGTGTTCAAAGTGCCTGGACTGCTAAAGGTAGACATTTCTGTATAAAAATGCTTATATTTGATTGTGATGGAATGTGAAAGAAATTATAGCCAACTTTGCTACTCTTAGAAATACTGTAATATTCCCACACATAAAAAATACCCCTCACACATGTGCACACCCACACACACACACACACACACACACACACACACACACACACACACACACACACATATACATACACACACCATGTACAAGTACATTGTGTGGCACTTCTTCTGCCAAGTCAGAAAGTGTTTAACTCTGATCAAACAACAGTAGGGTTTAGTCAGTTTTATCCTCAAATAATTTCTGTACCCATCACTAACAGACACTTTATTGGTTGTATCCAGCTGAGATGCCTGATTGTAATAAAAAACATAGTAAAGATCCTAACTTGCTTTATACAAATATACACTAGTCCTGCAAATCCAGATGAATGTTTTTTTTACCTAAGCAACTCACAATTAAGTGAGTCACATTCATCTACAAGCAACCTCTGTACCAAACAATTATAGACACTCTGTTGACTGTGTATATCAAAGATGTCTGATTGTGATAAAAGATCACAATAATTAATTTTAATTCTGTTCCACACAAATAATACCCACAACTAATATCCCAACATGCTTCTTACAAATACACATTATTTCTGCAAAGCCATAACAATGACTAAGTGATGCAAACAACATCAGATTCTATTTTTCTCCATAAATAGCCTCCTGTACCCAACAATTATAGTCACTATGTTGACTGTGTATCTCTCAGATTTCTGACTGTGATAAAAAAATGGCCACACTAATGTATTTCAAGTCTGTGCCGCACAGACACTTAGTGACCACAGTAAATCTTTCTAACTTCATACAAATGAACACTAGCTGTGCAAAGCCAAATTAATTAATATTTAATGTCATTAAGCTACAGTAGGGTCAGTTAATTTTATCCAGTCACAGTCTTTGTGCCTGGCAATTGTAGCCAATTAGCTGACCATGTAAACCACAGATATCTGATCGTGAATAACAAAAAATGTCCATTGTGATGTATTTCAATTTTGCTTCGCAAAAAACAGTAGCTAAATTAAAGTATTTCAACATACTTTACACAGACGCATGTTTGTCCTACAAAGCCAAAATAATGACTATTTAACTTGAACAAATGGCAGTAGGATCAGTTGCTTTTATCCACAGATAGCTTCCTCATACCCAACAACTACAGCCATTTTGTTATGCATTTTGTTATAATTATTATTATTATTATGTATTATAGGTTCATAGGTGGGTACTACGCTATCAGCCCTGGGGCCTATACATGCCTAGTCAAAAAGGTACCCTGGCTTTTGCCACTCAAGAAAATTATTTTCCTGTGCCCCCATCAAGCAGAGCCACAGAGGTGATCCCCGGGGTGAATTTCTTATTTCCCATCCAATCATCAAGATATTTCTTGAAGAGTGCTAATGAGGAGCTTTGTTTGATATAGATAGGTAGTTTGTTCCAGAGTATGGAAAGTCTCTGGGACAGGAATCTATCCCTCCAGCATGTTCTGTTTATTGTGGTGACAAGGTTTAGGTCCCTAGACCATGTGGCTTGGAGCGATTGGGATTTCTTTAAGTGGAGCATGTCCAATAGTTCTGGGTTTGACATAGCTTTGTATGTTAGGCAGAGATCGCCTCTGAGTAGGCGATATGTGACAGAGTAAAGCTGGAGTTTTTTGAGACGGTCTACGTAGGGCATCTGTTTGAGGCCGGTAATCCTCTTTGTGAGGTATTTCTGCGGCCTTTCCAGTTGTTGTAGACATCTCATGAGGTACATACCAAAAGGGGCATTGCACTCTATAATGGGTCTAATGAGTGATGAGTAGAGAGGAACAATGACCTTTTTTTTCCTGGATGAGAAACCTTTTGGGATGAGGTATGCCATGTAGAAAGATTTCCTGACTACTGTGGTGATGTGCTTATCAAAGGAGAGACTACTGTCCACCTGTGTCACCAGGTATCTTATCACACTTTCAGTGTTAAGCAGACTACCACCTATGTGGTAGGTCATGGGTACAGATTTTTACCAAAGGGGATGACAATGCACTTTTTTGCATTGAGCTTGAGGCCATGGCTTTGACACCAGGCATCTGTCTCAGTGAGGCCTTTTTGTAGGATGTCCACATTGTTAGATGTTTCAATTATGGCTCCTAGTTTGCAGTCATCTGTGAACTTCATTAGCCAAAGCCCTTCTGTGTTAGTCTGTACTTCAGAAAATTAGATACCAAACAGGAAATGACCCAAGACTGAACCTTGTGGTACTCCACTTTTCACTGGTCTGAAGTCGGATTTGGAGTCTGCTACTTTCACAGTATGGGTTCTGTCAGTGAGCCAGTTGGCAACCCATCTTGTGACACAGGGATTTATACCTAGTTTAGTGAGTTTATCTATAATTCCAGAGTGGGGGATGGTATCAAAAGCTTTGGTGAGATCTAGATAGGCTGTGTTAACCACCTTACCCTCATCTACGGCTTTGGTGACTGCTTCAAAGAAGTCAATCAGGTTTAGGAAACATGATCTGCCTTTTACAAACCCAAACTGGGTGGGGTCTAGAGTTTGGAGATTACCAATGCCTTTGTTTATAAGTTCCATGATGCCATGCACACCAGGCTCATTAGGCTAATGGGGCAGTAGCTCCCGGGGTCCGTGGTGGCTCCCCCTTTGTGGAGTGGGTTAACCATCACTGTGCACTATTCAGTGGGCATAAAGCCTGAGGTGAGGCTATGATTGAACATGGTGCTTAGGTGGGGTGCCAGTTCATTCTGTAGTTCATGTAGAATGCAGCCTGGGATGTTGTTGGGTCCCATGGATGCTGTGTTCTTGGCTTTGGAGAGTGTGTTTTTTACCTGTGAAGCCATGATTACAGGAACTTTGTATTCTTCCCATATAGAGATGGGCCCTTTAGGGCATGAGGGGGGGAGTAAAGTTAGCACTGAACCTATCTGCCAGGATGTTGGCAATATCAGTTGGTTTTGTATATTTAGTGCCATTGTGCTGTAAATCAGAGCAGATCTGAGTGTTGCCATTGAGATTCTTGACATAGCTATAGAATGCTTTATGGTTGTCTTTAGAATCAGTGGTGATTTTGTTTTCATAACTAGCTTTGGAGGATTTTATGATGGATCTCAACTTCTTACTGAGGATGACCAGGGAGTTCTTCCAGTCATGGGATTTTACTCTTTTTTGCAATAGTTTCTTTGTTCTGTTGTAGAGTTTGTTTATGGCAGGGGACTACCAGATTGACTTCCTTTTTTGGAGGATATCATCTTGGTTCTGTTAGGGATAGCACGATCCATGCACTTGTGTAAGTGCTTATAACGTGCATTGGTGTAGGATTCAGCAGTCGTAACTCTATTGTCCGTCTACATGGGTGTCGTGAAGTTTGCCACTTCTGTCTTACGAAGTGTGAAGTTGGCTTTGGAGAAATTTTTTATGGTGGTTTCCCTAATGGGGGTGGGGGCAGGATGTGGATGTCTAGGCTGATTAGCTTGTGGTCAGATCTGACCAACAAGGAATTGACCTCTGGTGTGGAACACCAGTTGCCCATGTTGGTAATGACCAGGTCTAGGATATTGCTGCCCCTGGTGGGGGTGTGGATAACTTGATCCAAAGCATTGGAATTTATGAATTCCAGAAAACGTTGAGCAAAAGAGTTGGTACATGAGTAGTTTTCCCAGTTAATGGTGGGGTAGTTGAAATCACCCATTATTAGGGTGTTGGGTTGTACCCTAATATTTTCCAGTGTATCAAGAAATGAGGAGTGGGAAACCTGGGGCATGGTGGGGGATCTGTAGCAAGTTACAGTTTGGATTGTGGTCTTGCCCAGAGTTAGTTGCACTTGGATAGTCTCAGATGCATTATGCTGAGCAACTATCCTGGAGATGTGGATATCCTTAATGAATATGGACACACCTCCACCTTTAGTGTTTCAGTCCAGGTTAGGTGGCCAAAAGGTGTGGTACGAATTATAGCCTGGTAATGCAGGGGTGCTCTCTGGAGCCTTGAACCAGGTCTCTGTCACTGCACAGGTGTCGATGTTCTCTATTTTAAGGAGTGCCTTGCGTGAATGCATTTTGAGGTTTACACTTGTAGCATTGAGTAGCATTACCCTCAGATTTGCTTGCTTGTACCTGCTACGGTGGTGAATTTGTCATTTGAACCTTTCCTAAAAAGGGCACTATAGGGGTGGCAAGAGCCTTAGCCAGTATTTTGAATCCCAAGGGCAACAAGTGCAGGCCACCTCTGGCAAAGCATCGTGGTCTGTCGATCATGTCATCCCAGGCAGACAGATACTGGATCCCCTTAGAATGACACCAGAAGCTTAGCCAATTGTTGAAGTCCATCATTTTGTCCTTGTACTGTGGTATCATTCTGGGTGATGGCAGGATGCTGCTCAGGGCTAGGGTCATACCTATCTGGGCTACAAGATCAGAGACCTCCTCCATGTCTCTTTTCATGTAGTCCAGAGAGTTACATCTCAGATCATTCACACCAACATGGACAATGACAGAGTCATATTTGTACTTGTTATGGAGTGACCTGAGTGCGTGCATTATGTGGTGGATCCTGGCACCTGACAAGCAGCTGACAGTAACTTTCTCCTTGTTTAGCCTGGTGAGTGGAACATTAGTGTGCCTGACTAGAGTCACCTATGACTAGAGTGTTGGGTATGTTGTTTTGCCTTATGGTTTGTGGTTGAGTGGCATACTGAGTTTGTGGGCTATGTGTCATTTGGGTTGTGTTGGGGCGTGGAGGTTGCATGTGTTTCTGCTCTGGAGGTCTCTGTTGATTGAACAGATTTTTATTGAGAGCCTCCGTGAATCTAACAAGAATTTACTTAAAAGTCTGACTGGGAAGAATTGCAGTTTTTCAACTGAGGCAATGGGAGAAAAGCTCATTGAAAGTTAAAGGAGATTACAAACAGATCAATTAAGTTATAAAATAAAAAACAAGTATTACACAGATAAATACAAGGTAATAATGTGGTATATGCAGTCATTGCAGCAAATCAGACTTTCACATAGGTTAAATGCAGAAATAGAAATCAGAGTATAAATATTGAGGAGTCAGAATATAAATACAGTTAATAACATCATATTGATGGAAAGCAGTATAAGGAAAGAACAACCATTTATGCATACATAGCAGAGAGTCAGGCTGATATATAATACATTGTTTGTGAATAATCTATTGCTGGATAGGAGAATGATTACAGTCTATTGAAACAGTGTATACATGTACGCCATCTTGTTTTTAAAGGGGTAGGCAGAAACAGTTTGAAATAGTTAATAGGAGCAAAGGAGAAGAAGAAGGGGAAGAGGACAATTTGAGAGTGTGAAAGTGAGGAAGGGTATACATTTGCTTTAATCTGGCAAAACAGAGTTACTCTCAAAATGGAATGACCATAGGCATTATATCATGGAGAAGTTTTGAAATATGTGAGAAGTATTAGCTAGGAGTCTAGGTAGTGGATGCGAAATATAGTGTTTTTTTTAACCATGAGTGGCACAACAGAGCAAAGCCATGAGTTATCTAGAAATTATCTTAGTGCCATTTTAAAGGTCTAGAAGTTGTCCATTGACCTAAGTGTTATAAGGGAATGAGTTCCAAGTCTAAGCAAAAAAAAATTAGAGTATAGGACATTTCTGGCATATTTTTTAACTTTGATGGTGGAGAGGATTTTTTATCATTGGATCAAAGTAGTTTATTGAGGTGATAGTTATGGAGGATAGTGTTGACAGCTGGACAAGATAAACATTTATGTATTATGTTATAGGCCACTAGTAACTGGGTATATGACAGGTGGTGGAGTAGTTCAAGCCAATTAAGTAGTTTGAGTGCAGAAATGTGATGAGTTCAATAGATATTGGTAGCCACAAACTTTGCTGTTTTACTGTATCGTTACTCTAGTTTCTTCAATATGAATGCCTGAGAATTGTGAGAATTGGTGCACCATACAGAAGAGGAGGTAATAGGTTAGTGGTAGCTAGAGATGTTTTTGTGGAATTAGTAAGGACAATTTTTTGGTCCCCTTGGACCTCATGGTACTGGCCCAAACTCCAGTTTTCTACATCCATGCTGGGTCTACCAGCCCCTACCTCATGAACTATTCCAATATTTCTGGGACCAGTCATGGATCCTAAGGGTGATATGGGTGCTCTGTCATTTATGCTTCCATTTGGGGGGTGTTCTTTTTATATAACCATACCCACTTTCCCTTTTCTTGTCCCATTGATCATTGACTATGTCCAAGTGCAGCTACCCTCTGTGGACCACATCTCCCTTTAGGAAACGTCATTCATGGGTACTGCCCCTCTCAGATTGGACACATCCATCCTCCCACCATTCCATCTGTTGCCCAAGCCATTAATTGAACCCAAGATGGCTTGACTGGAGTGACCTGTAGTGAAAAAAAATGTTTTGATCTATACAGCATGCCAAGCTTTTTATGTTTTCTTTTTTGATGCTGTTATAAATGTGTAAATCAAGTGTGTGGCTGTTATCTATGGTTAGGCCAAATGAATTGGAATGTGACACTATTTCTATTTCAATTTGGTTTAAGGAGGCAATTTTGAATTTGGTTCTGAGTTATGTGATTTGGGGAAAAAAGGGGGTACCTTTTTTAGGATTAATTGAAAGTTGGGCATTACTGTGCCATTTTTCGTTGAATTGAAAGCATCTCTTGTGATTTGTTGGAGGTGGTTTTGATTATCAAAGAAGCATATAATGATAGAGACATCTGCATAGTGTATTAGTGAAGCCTGTTGGAAAGAAGTAGGATGATTGTTAATGAAAATATTGAATAAGACAGGGGCAAGAACAGAACCATGAGGAACTCCCGTGGTGATTGGAAAGAATGGAAAGTGTGAGTGTTGACATGTTATGTACTGGTATCACTTGGACAAGTAGCTGTCAAGCCATTGGTGCGTAAGCTGTGACAGGCCAAGGGAGGACATTTCTTGCAGGCATTTGTTATGTGATACACTATTTCAGGCATGAGATAAATCTAGGAATATGGCAGATGAAGAAACTAGAACAATGCTATGAAGAAACTAGAACAATGCTATGGCGTTGTTGATGTTTTCCAAGAATGTTAATAGAGTTGTAGTGCTATAGGCTGGGCAGAATACATGTGTATGGTTAGGAGTTATTCTTTTCTGAGGTTTTGAAGAAGTTGACTCTGAATGCATTTTTCCAAGATTTTTGAGAGGAGTGACAGCATAGCAATGGATCTGACATTGGAGAATTTGGGGGCTTGACCATGTCTGTGAAGTGGAATAATGTGAGACTTTTTCCACAATGAGAAAATGCATAGTTATTGGATTGACCTGTTTATGAGAATAGAGACTGGGTAGGCTATAACAACTCCTGCCATTTTTAGGTATTCTCCTGGGCAGCTTTTAGCAGAGCATGAGCAAGATTTAAGTTTTAGAAGTAGATGTTTAATGGAGGAAGTGGGAATGGGTTGTAGAGTTAAGACTGAGGAGTTGGCAACATATGGCTTGTATATGTCAAGGGGCGTAGAAGAAAAAAATATTTAGTGGGGCCTACTATGCTTTTGAAGAAGATTGGCTTTCTACTTCATGGTAGATGGATTAGGAATTTTTTGTGCTAGGATGTAGTATTTGATTGATGGAGGATCAGGATTTGCTAGGAGTGTGTCTATTGTTAATTTGTAGGTCATTATTGTATTGTTTCTTATCTAAGCTAACTTTTTGTAATGTTATGGAGTGTTTGAGGAGCTTTTAGTCTATTTGACACTTTTATTCATGAGGATTCTACCAGTACAGGATGGTTGGATTTTATTCTCTTTCTTTTAGACGTGTCAATCTGTTAAGAGCATCTAGGAGTAGCTTGTTAAATTTTTGTACAAAATTGTCTAAATGGAGGATTGTTAGGATGGAACAGTTGAAGGATTTAATGGAGGTGTACAGCTTCATGGGAAATAATCCTATCTGTATATGATGGATATTGGTCACTGAAAGAATATGAGAGTTCCTAGAGGAAGCATATTTTCTGAGTTCCAGACAGCAACCACAGATTACCTCTCTCCTCAGAAAAAAATATTCAGACTCAAAATGCTCATGCACACAATATAATCTAAACTGTAAGCAAAGTAAATCACTTCACATGTCATTGTTTAAGCATAGAATGAGTACAAGAGCATTTCAGCTAATATGCTAAAACAAATGCATCCCAAATCCAAATTGCTGTGCAAATGACACTTCCAAGCAGATCTGAAATTTCATGCATAGTAGTAACACAGCGCCATAGCTCATCCCTTAACGGGTTCTGTAAGAGACTTTATTAACCACACTGCAAAATAAGTTGATCTTCTGTAGAATTCCTATAGACATCAGCAAAGTGCATCCATAGCCTGTGGACATCCTTGTGCCAACCCATACCCCATCACCCACCTACATACTGACTGACAAAAGGTAAGCCTCTCAACAACGCCATAGTGAAACAGGCCTATCAATAAGATAGAATTACACTCACTAAATGGCTTTATTTGGTAAACAGAGAATGAGGGGAAAATGTGACACACTCTCCTACACACATACAAACACACACAGACATACACACACACACACACACACACACACACACACACACACACACACACACACACACACACACGCTGCATGAATGCTTCTAAGTACAAATATAGACATACATAAGATGCATGATTGCCCATGCATGTATACACATATACACTATATATATATATATATATATATATATATATATATATATATATACATATATGTGTGTGTGTGTGTGTGTGTGTGTGTGTGCACGCCCATGTCTGTGTACAAAAGATAACCATAAAACATATTAGGCCACCTAAATCAATCCCAAATCCAAATCTAGAGTTAAAAAGGAAATAAGAGGAAAATTATAACAAAGCATAGAGATATGCTTATCTCTGAGTAAAAGAAAGAGTAAGCCACCTGTGAATTATACATCTTTCATATTATCCAAAAAATGTAAATACTTTTAAACAAATCAGACTAACTAATGTGTAATCAATACAGACAATTAAGGCTATAAGCTATATATATATTAACAAGCTGCTTCCTGTGGCACATTGTGTGGTTCCTTCAGCCTTATTTTGCCTATTGTGTGACTTGGAGCATGTCACTTAATCAGACAGTGCTTTGGGGCAGATGGACTAGACCACTCAGTGGTCGCCTGCACTACATGCTTGTTAACTACTTTTGAACAGTAACTCCCAGATAGGGTCAGTGATGCACTGACCTCGAATTTATTAAGAAGAAAACAGTAATTAGAATTTATTCTGCAGTGACATTTTTATCATCTTTATTTTCTTCCTGCAAGACCTTTACCAAAAATAACTTCTGTCTAAATATTAGCCACTAGATATTTATAAGCTGTGCTATACTACAACATCATTTATATGACTCTGATAATCCAGATGATTGTTTTATTCAAATTGTGGTGGTGGTCTCCTACTAAAACATTATACTGAATGAGAATTCTTCTCAATTTTATTTAATACTTCCAATCAGAAAGATATGATGGACACTTGACTATTATCACTGACAAAATACAACACATCATCAGATTATCTGTAAACCCCCCAAAAGTGTACTACAAAATCATCTCACTACCTTTCAGTTATAAAACAATGGCACTTTAATTCAATGTCAGACAAAACAGGCTTTAATGTCATTAACATTTTTAAAAGTTCCCACATTCAAGGCTATATTTTCTATTTGTGTGTTTAAAATATGTAACTCTTTTCATAATATCTTCGAATGAGTAAATATGTTTTAGTAAAACAGAACTAAAAAGAAATGC